>NC_082731.1:22509748-22664450 GCF_030144855.1 Hypanus sabinus
GTAAACATTTTGAACTTTTGCAGTACTACTTTGAAGAACTGGTTTTGCAAAATCGCTTTAAGAACTGTTTTAAGCTGCCGCACAACAGCTAATTTCCGGTTGTGTTAGTCGTTTGTTTACTTTTGGGGGTTTGTTTTTCAGTGTTGTTCAGTACCTCTCTAAGGAACAGCGGCATGCAGTTACTGCGTTTATGATCCTCGGCGCACACTAACCGGCTGCTTGATACTTAACACCCAGACAGCCAATTATCGCATGCCAGATTACTTCAGACAAAAATTGTGGATAAGTGTCTCACAATGAGCAGGGAGCACCGTAATCGCATTTATCGTTTTGTCTGATTCGAACATTGATTGACAGAAACTACGAAGGAGTGTAAAGGACAGAGAGACTGTGAGAGATAAAGATATATTTATATAGACAGAGAGACAGAGAGACAGAGAGAGAGAGAGAGAGAGAGGAGAGAGAGAGAGAGAGAGAGAGAGAGAGAGAGAGAGAGAGAGAGAGAGGAGAGAGAGAGAGAGGAGAGAGAGAGAGAGAGAGAGAGAGAGAGAGAGAGAGAGAGAGAGAGAGAGAGAGGGAGAGGAGAGAGAGAGATATGAATGGATGGATAGTTAGAGGTAGATTATTTGAAAACAGTGACTGAATGTCCTTAAACCAGCTTTTTAATTTATTACAGAATGCTCACATCTCAGCATTGCAGACTTGTAACAAATATTACAAATATTACCTGCCGACCAGTTGAATGTATTATGACTTTTTCCCCTGAATATAATGCGTCAAACACAACAGTCGTTGCCTGTTTTTATAACCATTACCAGATTCTGACATGAAATTATAATTACAGGCTTGGTGTCTGAGACAGAAGACAATGACCGTGTGTGACCATATCGAACATCCAGTTTGGAAGCAGTGAGAACGTCAAGCAAACGACGAAGTCAACTACATTACACAAACTACGCATTTAACACTGCAGCATGCTTCATGCACAGTTAAACAAGCGTGTGTGGTCAACTCACTCTGAACATCAATCTCCGAATTGTTCTTCATACTGTTCGCGACCACAGAGTGAAAATTAGTGTCTTCAATGCATGTGGGACGCGAACAGACATTTTAACTTTCATATTATCTGTTTTCTGTAGTATATGAGAGAGACAGAAAATCCGTCGTGGAACTTTTGCCATGTCAATCACCAAGGTAAAAGTAGAAATATAAATAACCTATCCTTACAATCCAGCTGTCCGCCGAGTTGTTTCGATATTTTGAAAATACTGAAAATCTAAATGCACCGCCCAATGTTGTGCATCAAATGACGTAGGCGAAGGTGATTTATACAAAATGCTTTTTACTGGGCGATAGTCCAATCCTGAAATAGGAAAAACAACAACATTCTCCAAAAAATAACAAACAAACAAACAAGTAAACAACGACTTTCACTCATTAACGGATCTGCCTTCAGCACAACACCATGTATTTCGAAAATCTTGTAGTTATAGTTACTGTCTTGTTTTCAGGTGGCTCTTTAATTACAAATCTTATGTGCGCCCCCTTTGGTTCATATACCCTCAGATTGCTAGATGTGTTATGCTTTTCTTGCACAGGTTTATGGAGAAGAGCGTTTATAACAGACGCCTCTTGTTCTAATTGTTGAGGAAGGGCAGACCACATCGCTCATCTGCAACCATACCGCATCGTACGACGGCGGTACCTTCTTCTGGTACACTCAGTTTCCCAAGAGAGTGCAGACAATTGCCATCAATAAAATCTCACCCGTTGTTTTGAGGAACGATCTCCCGATTTGTCACACAACGTTTCTGTTTTATTAGTCAAAAGTATTTGGCACGTCACTTTAGCTATCGCCGGGGCGTTCGTGTCCGATTTTGCAAAGTAGCTTTGTCTAATGAAGACCACACAGAGTTTTAACAGCTAACCACCCGCAGAAAAGAACAGATGATCAAGCCGGCTGTCCCCAGGGTGCGCACGAATGCAATGAACGTAGCTTATTTGTAAAAACAAGGAGAGAGAATAGGCGTACACGGGAGAAGAGAACTAAACCTTTTTATTTTGTGATATGCAAATCGATATTACGTGCGACCAGGCCGACCAGATACTGCTGCCGTATTACACAAAGCAACCAATGGGAAATATAAAATTGTAAGAATTAAATGAGTCAGTCAATGGATGCACAGTAGAACCATCTTTTTACAGAAAATTTAGTTAACCACACAGGACAACGTCTCAGAAATAAAATTTGACTTTTATATTACCTGTGTTCGAACTGTATTAGATTTTTCATGCAGCTTTGCCCATGATAATGAATAAAGTAAAATTGGAAATGCAAATAAGCTATACTTCAGAGCAGCTCTCAGTCAACGTTCGGATATTTTATATGTCTTGACAATTCAAACGTACCTCCGAATGATTTGCAACAAATGACGTACTCGAAGTTGATTTGTTCCAAAACTGATTACTTCATTGGCTCGCCAATCCTGAACTATGAAACCGACATCTCGCTACAAAATAAAGCAGTCATATTTGAGCTCTCTGTTGTCATACGTGGACGTGCAGGTGTTATCTCGCTTCGAAACAACGTCATGTCCTTCGCGTAGCTTGTCATGATAGTCGCACTTCGAGGTGTCTAAAAGTATAAATCTGATGTTCGCCTTTGGTTTCAGTAACCATCAGGCTGGTAACGGTGTTTCCCATTCTTGCAGAAGCTTGCGGCGAGGAGACATTTTCCCAGAAACCGCTTGAACTAACTGCTGCGGAATGGCAGACCGTCACGCTGAACTGCAACTATTCCACTCTTTACGACACCAGTACTGCTTTATGGTATCTTCAGTTTCCCAAAGCAGAGCCGAAATTTCTTATAAAGAAACTCACCAGTGGTTTCGAGGATAGATCTCCTGATTTGCCAGACAGATTTTCCGTTTTATTAGACAAAAGTAATCGGCAACTCACGTTAACCATCACTTGGGCGCTCGTCTCCGGTGCTGCTACGTATTTTTGTGCCATGAAGCCCACATTGGTTTATAATAGCCACAGACCGGGACAAAAAACGAATAACGGCATTCGTGTTGTCTCCAGAGGGCACTCCAACGCGTTGTACTTTGCCGATTTGAAAAAAAAGAAGAAATATGTAAGCATACATTGGAGCAGCGAAGTAAAACAGTTACTTACAAAGAACTAAGCTATCGTATGCACAGTGTTGAATATAATCTGAAATGTCATTGGGAGCAAATATCTGCTGCAAAACCTAATATGTAATCCACTGATCCCACTCCGTGAAACGATGCTGTGCCAACATAAATTGTTTCATATAACTGATGGGCCCTAAGGAATAGCGGCATATAGTTTCTGCGCTCTGGTTCCCCTGGCGTCCGGTTACCTTCAGCTGGATATTTATGAACCAGAGCGACTATTATTGCCTGCCGGCTTACATCATGGAAAAAATAACTGTGTTTAAGGGCTTCATGATGAGAATATAACTCCTTAGTACTAATGGTTTTGGTCTAGCATTTATGTTATATTTTCATGTTTATATCGAGTCTGATTCAGAGTTCATTGTGGAACTACCTCTGCACGTGATTTCAGCGCAAATCAGCGTTGTTTCATTGCAATGTCGAATCTTATGTATTCAGTTATATATTAACCGAAATAAATTCCACTGAGGTCCAGTGAGATCTGTTTTTAATATCCAGCTTTGATGTTTGTTGCAGAGCGACACCTGTAATTAAAAATCGAATTAATATCTTTAATTGAAAAAAATGAGAACGTCAAGCAAACGATTGTCAGCTACTTTGCCCCAACTACACAATTTACACTGCAGCAAACAACATGCACAGCTAAACAAGTGTGTCTGATTACATAATTCTGAAAAAAAAAATAATACCCGAATTGTTCTTCATATTGTTCACGACCTCAGTGTGAAAATGAGCTTCTTGAAGACAAAGGGGACGCGACCATACTTTCGTGCGGTAGCGTAGATGGCAACCAAATTTAACGAAACATTGCTTATTTGAAAGGAATCAATCGATAACTGGAACGATAGAAGAAGCATTCGATGGATGATTTAGCTAAACCCAACTGACAATTTCCAAAGAATAAAGAATAACTGTCATAGTATCTATTTTCTTATGTAAATGAAAGATACGGAAAATCCGTCGTGGAGCGTCTGCCCATGTCAATCACCAAAGTAAAAGTAGATATATAAATGAACTGTACTTACACTCCAGCTCTACTCCGAGCTGTTTTGATACTTTGAACATACTGAAAATAGAAATGTACCTCCCAGTGACGTGCGTCAGGTGACATGTTCAGATGTGAGTTGTCCAAACCGTTTTTATTTGATGACAGGCCAAACACGAAACAGGGGCACAACAAAACTCCGCAACATAAAACAATCAGATATGCGCTTTGAGTTCTGATACATAGATCTGCAAGTGTGATCCCCTTTCAGGATAACACCATGCACTTCAAAAAACTTGTGATAATGGTAAATGTCATGTATCGGGGTGCGTCTAAAAGTACGAATCTGAGGAGCGCTCATTGGTTTAATTTACCCTCAGTTGTTAACTGTGTTATGCTTTCTTGCAGCCACATGAGGCAAAGCGTCAGTATCCCTGGAACTGCTTGAACTAACGACCGCGGAAGGACAGACCGTAACCAACAAACGCAAATATTCCGCTTCTTATAACAGCGGTAGCGCTAGCTGGTATTTTAGTGCCCGGGACAGCGCAGAAACTTAAAAAAAAACAAACAAACAAAAAACTCATCTGTGGTTTCGGGGTGTGATCTCCCGATATGCAAAACAGCTTTTCTGTTTACTTATTTCAAAGTACTCGGCAGGTCCCTTTAGCAATCGCCGTGGCGATCGCGTCCGACGTTGCAAAGTAGTTTTATGCCATGACGAACATATTGGTTTATAACAGCTAAAGGCACAGACAGAAACGAAGAGTGTCATTAGCGTTGGAACATTGAATGACAGAAAACACCAGAGAGTGTAAAAGAGAGAGTGAGAGAGAGAGAGAGAGAGAGAGAGAGAGAGAGAGAGAGAGAGAGAGAGAGAGAGAGAGAGAGAGAGAGAGAGAGAGAGAGAGAGAGAGAGAGAGAGAGAGAGAGAAAGGATAAACAGTTAGAGGCAGATCATTTGAAAGAGAGTAAATTGAATGCCCCTATAGCAGTTTACTCAGTTGTTTCAGAATGTTCACTTCTGAACTTTACAAACTTGCACCAGATATTGCCTGTTGAGTATTTGAATGTGTTATGTATTTTTTTTTTCTCTCTGAACATAATGCATCAAGCACACAGTCGTTGCCTGTTTGAATAACTATTGCATGTCTCTAACATGAAATTAATATTACAGGTTTGTTGAATTAGACTGAAAACAATGACTGTGTGTGAGCATATCGAACATTCATTTTGAAGCTGTGAGAACGTCAAGCAAACGGTGAGGTCCGCTACGTTGCAAAAACTACACAATTAACTCTGCAGCAAGCTTCATGCACAGCGAAACAAGCGTGTGTGCTCCCCTAGTTCGCAACATTAATCTCCTAATAGTCCGTCATATTGTTCGCGACCGCAGTGTGAAAATTAGTGTCTTGAATGCATGCGGAATGCGACCAGACCTTCGTGCGGTAGCGCCGAAGGCAACCAATTGGAACGAAATTAGCATTTTTTCAAACGAGTGAAACGATGACCGGCACAGTAGTAAAAGCTTTCGATGGACGATTTAATTTAGCCCAGATGAGTTTCCCACGAATAAAATTTAACTTTCCTGTTACAAGTTACAGACAAAAAAATTGTGGTGGAGCGCAGCAGGCCATGCAGCATCTATACGAAGAAGCACTGTCAACGTTACGGGCCGAGACCCCTCGTCAGGTCCTAAGCACAGATTACCTCGTGATTAATTTTAACTTTCCTATTATCTGTTTTCTGACGTAAATGAGAGAGACAGAAAATCCGTCATGGAAATTTTCCATGTTCCTCACCAAAGTAAAGGTAGAAATTTAACTGAACTGTACTTAAACTGCAGCTCTCCGCCGAGTTGTTTCGGTATTTTGTACATACTGGAAATCCAAATATAACTCCCAATGATATCCATCAGATGACGCAGGCGAAGATGATTAGTTCCAAATTCATCTTATTTGGTGACAGGCCAATCTTGCTTCAGGGAAACTGAAGAACAACAACAGTCTAAAAACAAACAATCACACAAACAATCAAACAATCAAACAAGCAGGCATGAGCTTGGTGTTCTCATACATAGACTTTCACAGATTAACGGATCTGCCGTAAGGACAACAAGATGCATGTCGAACATCTTGAAGTGATAGTACTTGCCGTGTTCCCAAGTGGGTCAAATGTTACAAATCACATGTGTGAAAATCTTGCATCATATACCCTCAGACTGGTAGATGTGTTATGCTTTCTTGCAGGAGTTTACGGCGAAGAGCTATAACAGCAGAATCCGCTTGTTCTAGTTTTTGAACAGGTGCAGACCTTATCACTCAGTTGCAACTATACCGCATCTTACGACAGCGGTGCCGTACACTCAATTTCCGGAGGAGGCGCCGAAATTTGAAATAAATAAAATCTCACCTGTGGTTTCGAGGAACGATCTCCCGATTTGCCACACAGGTTTTCTGTTTTATTTGTCAAAAATATTCGGCATATCACTTTATCAATCGCTGGGGGTACTCCTGTCCGATATTGCAAAGTAGCTTTGTGTAATGAAGGCCACGTTGAATTTTAACAGCGAACTACCCGCAGAAAAAAAAAACAGATGATCAGCCGGGCTGTATCCAGGGGGCGTCCGAATGCGATGAACTTAGCTTATTTGGAAAGAAAAAAGACATAGATTAAGCTTAACTGTATTTCAGATAAGCAATTCGAAATTACGTGTGACCAGGGCGACCAGATATTACTGCCGTATTGCACAAGGGAAATGTAAAAATATAAAATTGTATATTTTAACCGAGTGAGTCAATGAATGCACAATAGAACTATCTCTCGAAAGAGAATGTATTTAACCTCATTTGACAACGACCCAGAAACGAAATTTGGCCTTTATATTATCTGTGTTCTATCTGTCTTAGATCTGCCATACAGATTTACTCCATGATAATCAATAAAGTAAAATTGGAGATGCAACTAAACTATACTTCAGACCAGCTCTCTGCCAACTTGTTCGGATACATTGTATACTTTGATAATTCAACTGTATCTCGTAATGTTTTGCGTCAGATGACGTAGGGGAAGTTGATTTGTCCCAAACCTGTGTTACTACGTTGGCTGGCCAATCCTGAACTGTGAAAACGATAACTCTCTACAAAATAAAACAGTCCGATTTGAGCAGTCTGTTCTCATGCAAAGACTTGCAATGGTTCTGTCCCTTTGAAAAACGCCATGTACTTCGCACGTCTTATCATGATAGTAATCGTCGCGCTTCGAGGTGAGTCCAAAATTACAAATCCGATGTCCGACCTGTGGTTTCATTTACCGTCGGAGTGGTAACTGTGTTTTGCTTTCCTGCAGGCACTTGCGGCGACGAGCCAGTATCGCAGAAACCGCCTGAATTAACTGTTGGGGAAGGGAAGACCGTACCGCTCAACTGCAACTATTCTGCTATATACGATGACAGCACTGTTTTCTGGTACATTCAGTTTCCCAGGAGAGCGCCGAAATTTCTAATAAAGAAACTCCCCGGTGGTTTCGAGGAACGATCCCCCGAATTGCCAGACAGATTTTCTGTTCTACTAGACAAAGTTAATCGGCATGTCACTCTAACCATCGCTGGGGCGCTTATCTCCGATGCCGCAATGTATCTTTGTGCAATTAAGCCCACATTGGTTTATAACAGGTACAGACCGGGACAAAAAACAAATGTGATCATTCGCATTGTCTCCAGGGGGCGCCCGAACGCGTTAAACTTTTTGAAAAACAAAAGGAGAAAATATGTAAGCATACATCGGAGCGATAAATTAAAACCTTTATTTACAATCAGCTAAACTACAATACGCCAATTTTCACTGTAATCTGAAAGCTTATCGGGATCAAATATCTGCTGCTGTATTTAATATGTATTCCACTGATAGCCATCGTGATCCTATACTGTGCCAACATAAATTCTTTTAAATTAGTCAGGGACCCTATAGAACAGAACGGCATGTAGTTTCTGCGTTCCTGTTCCCCGGCGTATGGTTACCTGCTGCTTGACTTTTAACACCCAGACAGACAATTATTGCCTAGCAGATTTCTTCATGGTAAAATTGTGGTTAAGTGCCTCACGATGAGAATGGAAATCTTATTGAAGGTCTTGCCTGATAAAAGCATCGATTGAGAGAAAACGCGGGAGAGATAAAAGCAGAGAAAGGGAGACAGTGGAAGATAGAGTTAGGGATAGAAATAGATAGAGAGAGAGTGACATTAATGGTTATGCAGTTAGAGGTAGAGTAGGTAAAAGAGAGGGAGTGAATGTCCCTACAGCAGTGTTCTCATATGTTACAGTATCTTCACCGCTTTAGTTTCCACACTTGCAACATATAATACATGCCGACTTGTTGAATGTATTATGCATATTTTTCTGAACATAATGCATTAAGCACCCTGTCAATGCCTGTTTCAATGATCATTGCACAGAAAGATTTAGCATCTGAAATTGGAATTGCAGGTTTGGTGACTGAGACAGAAGACACTGTCTGTTGAAGAAGTGAGAACGTCAAGAAAACGATGAAGTCAGCTACATTACACAAACGGCACATTTATATCTGTAGCAAGCTTCGTACACAGCTAAACAAGCGTGCACGCTACCGTAATTATCAACATTAATTTTTGAATAATTTTCGATGCTATTCGCGACAGTGTGTATATTAGTGTCTTGAATGCATGAGGAAGGCGACCAGATATTCGTGCGGTTGTGCAGTATGCAACCAAATGGAACACAAATTGCATATTTCAAACGAGTCAAACGATGACTGGCACAGTAGAAAAAGCTTTCGATGAACGATTTGGCTAACCCCAGATGACAGTTTCCCAAGAATAAAGTTTAACTGTCATAGTATCTGTTTCCTAACGCAAATGAGAGAGATAGAAGTTCCGTCATGTAGCTTTTGCCCATGTCAATCCCGATAGTAAAAGTAGAAATATAAATTAACTGAACTTACACTCCAGCTCTCCGCCGTTTTTAATCGATATTTTGAACATACTGCAAATCAAAATGCACCTCCCAATGACGTGCATCAGATGACGTAGGCAAATGCGCTTAAATCGAAACGCATTTATTTGCTAACAGGCCGATCCTGAAACAGGAGCACATCAACTCAGTGTAAAATAAAACAATCAGATATGATCTCTGTGTTCTCATACATAGACTCTCACGCGTTAAAGGACCTGCCTTCAGGACAACACCATGTAATTAGAACATCTTGTAATGATAGTAATTGTCGTGCTTCCATGAAAGTCTAAAATTAAGAAACATGTGCGCCCCTTTGCTTCATTTATCCTCAGGCTGGTAGATGTGTTAAGCTTTCTTGCAGGAGTTTACGGCGAGGAGCGTGTATATTTGACACAGCTTGTGGTAATTGCTGAGGAAGAGCAGACCATATCGCTCAACTGAAAATATACCGCATCTTACGACGGCGGTACTCTTTTCTGGTGCACTCAGTTTCCGGAGAGAGTACCGAAATTTAAAATAATGTTTTTTAAAAAATCTCACCTGTGGTTTCGAGGACCGCTATCCCGATTTGCAACACAAATCTTCTGTTTAATTAATCAAAAGTACTCGGCAGGTCTCTTCGGCAAACGACGGGACGCTCGTGTCCGATGTTGCGAAGCAGCTTTGCGCCATGACGTCCATATTGTTTTATAACAGCTACAGGCACGGGCGAAAACAAAGAGGGTCATTCGAGTTGTTTCCTGGGGACGGACAAATGCTTTGAACTTAGCTGATCTGAAAAAAAAAGTAGAAATTTGTGAGCATACACCGAACAGGCGAATTAAAACTGTTAGATACGAGCTCTGCTATATTACGCACAGGATTCACTATAATCAGAAATGGCAACGCGATCAAATAATACATTTTGCCAAGTCGAATGAATTATGTATTCTTACCTCTGAGCATAATGCATCAAGCACACAGTCGTTGCCTGTTTGAAAAACCATTGCATGTTTCTAACATGAAATTAATATTACAGGTTTGTTGAATGAGACTGAAGACAATGACTGTGTCTGAGAATATTGAAAATTCATTTAGAAGCAGTGAGAACGTCAAGCAAACGGTGAAGTCTACTACGTTACACACACTACAGAATTAACCCAGCAGCAAGCTTCATGCACAGCTAAACAAGCGTGTGTGCTCCCCTCATTCTGAACATCTGCGAATAGCTCTCCATTCTGTTCGCGACCACAGTGTGAAAATAAGTGTTTTGAATGCATGGGGAACGTGACCAGACATTCGCGCTGTAGCGCCGAAGTCAAACAATGGGAACGAAATTTTCATATTTCAAACGAGACAAAAGGCGAACGGCGCAGTAGAAAAAGCTTTCGATGGACGATTTAGCTAATCCCAGATGGCCTCCCACGAATAAATTTTAACTTTCATATTATCTATTTTCTGACGTATCTGAGAGAGACAGCAAATCCGTCATGGAACATTTGTCATGTCAATTACCAAAGTAAAAGTAGAAATATAAATGAACTGGTCTAACCATTCAGCTCTCTGCCGAGTTGTTTCGGTATTTTGATCATACAGAAACTCCAAATTAAACTCCCAATGTTGTGCACCAGATGACGTAGGCAAAGGTGATTTATCACAAATGCAATTTATTTGGTGACAGGCCAATACTGAAACAGGAGCACAACAACACTCTACAAGAACAAACAACAAACAAACAACAATCAGATATGAGCTGTGTTTCTAATACATTGTCTTTCACAAATTAACGGGTCTGCATTCAGGCAACATCATATATTTCGAATATCTTGTAGTTAAGTAGTAATTGTCGTGTTTACATGTGTTTCTGAAATTACAAAACATACGCGCGCCCCTTTGCTTCATGTGCACTCAGACTGGTAGCTGTGTTATGCATTCTTGCAGGAATTTATGGCGAGGGGCCTTTTTCTCAGACACCGCTTGTTATAATTTTTGAGCATGGGCAGACTATATCGCTCACCTGCAACTATGTCGCATCTTATGATGGAGGTACCGTTTTCTGGTACATTCAGTTTCCAGAGAAAGTGCCGAAATTTAAAATAAATAAAATCTCAGCTGCGGTTTCGAGGAACGAACCCCGATTTACCACACAGTTTTTCTGTTTTATTAGTCAAAAGTATCCGGTATGTCTCTTTAGCAATCGCCGGGGGACTGTGTCCGATTTTGCAAAGGAGCTTTGTGTAATGAAGCCCACTTTGCTTTCTAACACCTACATATTTGGAGAAAAGGACAGATGATCAATCGGGCTGTCTCCAGGGGGCGTCCGAATGCAATGAAATTCGCTTATTTGAAAAAAAACGATAGAATAAGCGTGCACAGGAGAAGAGAATTAAAACTGCTTTTAAGATAATCAAATCGATAATACTCCGACCAGGGCGACCAGATACCACTGCCTTATTGCACAATGCAACCAATGGGAAATATAAAATTGCATATTTGAAACGAGACAGTCAATGAATGTCCAATTGAAATATCTTTCTACAGAAAATATGCTTAACCCCAAATGACAACGTCCCAGAAACAAAATTTGCCTTCTTTATAACATGTATTCGATCTGTATTAGATCTGTCATGCAATTGGAAATGCAAATAAGCGAAACTTTGGACCAGCTCTCAGTCAAATTTGCATCAGATGACGAAGGCGAAGCTGATTTGTTCCAAACCCGTGTTACATCGTTGGCTGGCCAATCCTGAAATATGAAATCGACAACGCTCTACAAAATAAAGCAATCCGATCTGAGCTCTCTGTTCTCATACATAGGCTTAGTGGTGGTATCTGCCTTCAGAAACAACGCCATGTCCGTTCCATATCTTGTCTTGATAGTAATTGCCGCGCTTCGCGGTGAGTCTAACATTAAAAATCTGATGTGCTTCTCCTTGTTTAATTAACCATCGGACTGGTAACAGTGTTTTGCTTTCTTGCAGGTGCTTCCGGCGCGGAGTCAGTATCCCAGAAACCGTCTGAACTAACTGCTGGGGAAGGGCAGAAAGTCACACTGAACTGCAACTATTCCACAACGTACGATAGCGTTACTGCTTTCTGGTACCTTCAGTTTCCCGGAACAGCGCCGAAATTTCTTATAAAGAAACTCAGCAGTGGCTTCGAGGAAAGATCTCCCGATTTGCCGGACAGATTTTCCGTTGTATTAGACAAAAGTAATCGGGAAGTCATTTTATCCATCGCTGGGGCTCTCGTCTCCGATGCTGCTACGTATCTTTGTGCCATGAAGCCCACATTGGTTTATAATAGCTGTAGACCCGAACAAAAACAAATAAGCGCATTCCTGTTGTCTCCAGAGGGCGCCCGAGCGTGTTGTACCTTGCTGATTTGAAAAAGAAAAGAATAAATGTGTAAGCATACACCAGAGCCGCGAGTTAAAACATTTATTTACAATGAGCTAAGCTATAATACGCAGTGTTCACTATAATCTGAAATGTCATTGGGATCAAATACCCGCTTCAAAATTCAATATGTAATCCACTGACACCACTCCGTGAAACGATGCTGTGCCAACATAAATTGTTTCATATAACTCATGGACCCTAAGGAACAGCGGCATATAGTTTCTGCGCTGTTGTTCCTCTGGCGTACGGTTACCTGCTGCTGGACATTTATGACTATTATTGCTTGCCAACTTACATCATAGACCAACAGTTGTTAAGCGCTTCCTGGTGAGAATTTAAATCCGTAGTTCTAATTGTTCAGGTCTAGCATTTAAGATATGTTTTCATGTTTATATCGAGGCTGCTGCAGAGTACATTCTGGAAATTTCGCTGCAAGTAATTTCAGCAAAATTCGGCGCAGTTTCATTACAATGTAGAATCGTATGTTTCAATTATATATTAACCGAATTTCATTCCACTGAGTTCCAGACAGTTCTGTTTTAAGTATCCAGCTTTGACGCTGTTGCAAAGCGACAACTGTAATTAAAAAAAAAATAATTAAAATCTGTAATTGAAAAAATGAGAACGTCAAGCAAACGGTGGTCAGCTACTTTACACCAACTACACAATTTACACTGCAGCAAGCTTCATCCACAAATAACAAGCGTGTGTGATCCCCTAATTCTGAAAAAAAGAAACATAATATGAGAATAGTTCTTCATACTGTTCACGACCGCAGTGTGAAAATAAGTGTCTTGAAGACGTATGGAACGCCACCAGACATTCGTACCGTAGCGCAGGTGGCAACCAAATTGAACGAAACATTGAATATTTTAGAGGAGTCAATCGATGACTGGAACAGAAGAGGAAGCTTTCGATGGACGATTTAGCTCACTCCACATGACAATTTCGAAAGAATAAAAAAAAATAACTTTCATAGTATCTGTTTTCTGACTCAAATGAGAGAGAAAAAAAATCCGTCATGGAGTATCTGCCCATGTCAATCACCAAAGTAAAAGTATATATATAAATGAACGGAACTTACTCTTCACTTCTACGCTGAGCTGTTTTACTATCATGACAAGACGTGTGAAGTACATGGCTTTTTTCTGAAGGGAGATAACTACTGCAAGTCTATGTATGAGAACGGAGAACTCAGATATGATTGCTTTATTTTGTAGCGAGTTGTCTTTTTGATAGTTCAGGATTGGCCAGTCAAGGATGTATCACATCACATGTTTGGAACGAATCAACTTCGCCTACGTCATCTGGAGGTATAGCTGAATTCTCAAGGTATGCAAATTACCCGAACAGGTTGCCAGAAAGCTTGTCTGAAGTTTACCTAATTTGCAGTTCCGGTTTTACTTTATTGATTGTCATGGGCTGAAGCTGCATGACAGACCTAAGACAGATCGAATACAGGTAAAAGAAATGCCATGTTGTGTTTCTGGGAAGTTGCCATGTGGAGTTAAGTACGTTTTCTGTCGAAAGATCGTCCTGTTGTGCTTTCATTGACTGACAAATATACAATTTTCTATGTCCCATCTGTTCCGTTGTGCAATACGGCAGTAATATCTGGTCGCTCTGGTCACGCGTAGAATCGATTTGCTTATCTTAAAAACAGTTACGCTAATTCTATCTCAATTTTATTTCAAATAAGCTAAGTTCATCGCAGTCGGATGCCCCCTGGAGACAGCCCGTTGGATCAACTGTCCTTTCCTCCTGGTATTTCGCTGTTAAAACCAAAAGAGGGCTTCATTACACAAAGCTACTTTGCAAAATCAGAAAGGAGTCCGCCAGCGATTGCTAAAGTGACATGCCGAATACGTTGGGCTAATGAAACAGAAAAGCTGTGTCGTAAATCGGGAGATTGTTCCTGGAAACCACAGGTGAAATTTTATTTAGATCAAATTTCGGCGCCTTCTCCGGAAATTGAGTGTACCAGAAAACCGTCGAAAGATGGATATAGTTGCAGTTGAGCGATATGGTCTGCACTTGGTCAACAATTAAATCAAGCAGTGTCTGCTATACAGGCTCATATGCGTAAACTACTGAAAGAACGCACAACACATATACCAGTCTGAGGGTATATGAAGCAAGATGCATGTCTTTGGGAGGTACATTCTGACTTACATTATGTTCAAAATAATATTTTTTTTCTATTATACACAGGTACACGGCATGCCCCTTCACAATCGCTGGGGCGATCGTCTCCAATTCTGCCATGTAACATTGCAACGTGAAGCCCACATTCGTGTATAACAACTGCACTGCCGAAGAAGAACAAAGAGGATCAAGAGTGTAGTCACCTGAGGGCGCCGGAACGCGTTTAGCCTAGCTAATAGGAAGGAAAAGAAGAACAATGTTTCCGTACACAGGAGTCGGGAAATAAAAATGCTTCTCACAATGAACAAAGTTATAATATTCACAATATTCCCTTTAATTTGAAATTTCATTGGGTTTAACGATTTGCTGATAAATTCAATCTGTTCAACGACTTAGCCACTTCGGGCATCCAAACTGAAGCAAACATAAATTGCCTCATGCAAGTCCTGGAACCTCTGGAAGAGTAGCATGCGGCTAGGTATCGGCGTTCCGGTTTACGGTTACATGCTGCTGTGCATTTAAGACCTAGACAGCCAATTAATGTCTGCTTCACGGAAAAAAAGAAACAACTCTGGATAATAGCCTCACGATGAGTATACCCTGTTTTCTCATGGAAGATACGGTACACAAACAACAAAAATTAACTCTTCAGCTGGCTTGATGTATCCCTGAGAGAATGCGCGTGCTCCTTAACTCCGAAGATTAATTTCCAAATACTTATTCGGCACTGGTCGCGACCTCCGTGTTAAAATGTGCGTCTTGAATACAAAGAGAATGCGACGAGACTCCTGTGTCGTGGCACACAAGGCAACCAATGGGAAAGAGGTGCTGCATATTTCAGATAATACTGTCCATAACCGGCGGAGTAGAAGCAGGTTTCGAACGACAAGTGAACTTATTCCATATGACTATGTCCCGGTAATAAAATTTTACTCTCATATTATTTTTTACTCTGTTAGAACTGAAAGCGAGAGTGAGAGAGACAGAACTCGTCATACAGCATCCAACCATATTAATCAGCTAAGTAAAATTGGAAATGATAATGTGTTGTACTTACACTTCAGCTACTTGCTGATTTGTCCGGATATTTTATTGTAATTTGCTATAGAAAATGCACCTCCGATTGACGTGCATCCAATTACGTTGAAGAACAAACATAATTTGTGCCGAACCAGTTTATTCCTTTTGACAGGCCGATTATAAACTAGGAGAACAGTTTTTTTTTACTGAAAAATAATACCTTAATATTTGAGCTTTGTTTTCTCATTAATAAATTTGAACACGTTAAGTTATCTATCTTCAAGACAACAGCATGTACATCGCACATTGTGTAATGATAGTAATTTTGATCCCAGGAGGGGCTAAAATTAAAAATCCGTTGAGCACATTTGCCTTTGATTTAGCATCAGACTGCTAACAATGTTCTGCTTCCTTGCAGGAGCTTGTGACGAAGAGCCAATATCCAATAAACTGCCTAAACTTATGGCTGAGGAAGAGCAGATCGTAACTTGCAATTATTCTGCATCTTGCGACAGTGTTACTGTATTCTGGTGCACTCAGTTTCCCAGGACAGCGCCGAAATTTCAAATTAAGAAACAGAGTACTTATTTCGAGGAACGCTCTCTAGATTTCCCAGACAGATTTACTGTTCTATTAGGCAGCAGTAATCACATTTTACATTCAGCATTTACCAGAGCCCTCATTTCAGATTCTGCCATGTACCTCAGTGCCATGACGGTCACATTGGTTCATAACAGCCTCAGATCAAGACAAAATAAAAAAAATGTTGCCTCTAGAGGGCGCACTCACACTTGACTTCTGCTGATCGGGGGAGAAAAAAGAAACGTTGAAAGATGTCGGCGTACACAGGAGTAGCGAGTTAAAATGTGACATTGAGGAAGAGGCTGTTTTCTTGACACTACTGTCTCAGAGTGATGCCTTCTTCTGTGATGACTGCCTTAGAGATTACGCAAAAGAATTAAGTATCATCAGCAAACTTAATTCGCCGATCAGATCTGTGAATGGCCACATGGCGATGAGTGTATGGAGAGATAAGAACGGAGCTTAGGACACAGCCTTGAGGAGCACCTGCGCTCAGGGTCAGAATGGCAAAGGTTACGGAGCCGACTCCTACCACCTGCCGCTGATCAGAAAGGAAGTACAGGATCAGGTTGCACAAAGGAAGGGTGAAAGCCGAGGGCTCTAAGCTTGTTTTCGAGCCTGGATGGAATTACCGTTTTGAATGTTAAACTGTAGTATAGAACAGCATTCGCACATCAGGATCCTTCTTTTTGAGATGTGGAAGGACAGCGTGTAGATATATGGCTATTACATCACCTGTCTATCGGTTGTGTTGGAAGGCGAATTTTAGGCGGTCCAGTGTGGATGTCATCGTGCTGCAGATATAGTTCTTCACAAGCCAGTAAAAGCATTTGCTTAATTTTGAGGTGAGAGCGTTAGGGCACCAATCGTTCAGACAGGTTATCTTGCTCTTTCCAGGTACAGGGGTAAAGGTGGACGTTTACAGCGTAACAGGGTACTCTATATTTGAGGAGCAAGGAAGAAAGATAATCAATTCTGATTATAAAATACAAATGTGGGATCGTCTGAAATATTAATTTAGCCTGAAATTCTCAATTTCATTTAGATTTGTCTGGAGATTTAATCCGGTAAAACTTTCTTTGTACAGGTCGCAGCAGTTGCAGCATCATCTCAGTTTCACCAAATATAATCACAGTATTCTGCCAAATTCAGAATACAAATTGTGTGAACCTTCTTCTGTAGAAAGGAAATCCAACATTTCTGACAGCGAAAAGGAATATATTGCTAAAGGATACAAGGAGAAGTTGAAAAATAAAACGGTTGCATATTTTTCGCCATTATCTGCTCCTGTCAGTATTTCCACAGAATTTCGGGAGGTTACTGGAGCAGTGTCTGGGCATGAAAACGTATCTGCCAGTGAGAGTATTAATGAGCAATGTCGAACGGAATGGAGCGACTGGGTTAGGCACCTCGTCAAACAAGGACGTTTAAAATATCATAAAATTGGCGGTCAAAAGGAACAGTATTAGAACATTTATCTTATCCTGTCGGCTCCTGCATTTCTTCATGAAAGAGTAGATTTTCGCCTGAACCCAACTTCCTCCCTCCCAGCACTCGCCCCGGAACTCTTCGTGACCTATTTAATGCAGGATCTATCAATCGCTGCCCTACATAATCATAATGACCACTTCCGCATGTGTCTGTGGCGAATAATTCTTCAGGTCCACCTCTCTCAATCTCCTCATCATCTGTGTTCAGAAAGGACGCTCCTCTATTCTGAGTCTGTGCTGCCTGCTCGTAAAGATAGGTGATAATTAGGTCACACTCACTCTTATGAATTCTTGTGAATATAGAACCAGAACCATCAATCATTTGTCATATAACAAGTTATTCAACGCCAGAACCATTTTCTGGAGTTCCCTTTCAATCGTGACAAATTTTCACACATCCTTTTATTTTTCCGGAATGATTGAGTCAGTTCTTTTCTTTTCCAATTCACCAAGTGAGTCCTCAACAGTGCTTTATAAAGTCCCAAAATGTTATCTTTGGTTTTGCATTACAGTCCTTTTGAAAGGAGTGCTAACATTGCATTTGCCTACCTCACCACAGTTTCAGCCTGCAAATTAAGCTTTAGAGAACTCTGCGCAAGGACTATCAGTTCCCTTTGTGCATGTTTTCTTTGAATTTTGTACTTTTTCCCCAATTTATAAAAAACAGTTAGCACTTTGGTTTCTTCAATTGAAATGCGTGACCATACGCTTACTAACAGTGCATAAGAATTGTCACTTCTTTGCCCATTCCTAATATTCACCTGCATGTCCAATGACTTCGATGTCACCGGATATCTTTGAAACACAGCCATCAGTTGCATTATCCATATCTTGCCCTTATAATTACTCTTCGTCTTTGTGTTGTACATATAATGTGCCTTCAAAATTACATCCAGAAATTGCAGACTTTGCAGCGTTACTGTCATCCCTGACAGAGTTCTTTTCCAAACAATCCTGGCCAAATTCTCTCTCGAATCGCTCTATTTCTACCGTGTCCACTATACTACTGATTCGTGAGACGTTAGTTCGTCTCTCAAATTTCAAAGTGAATTCAATGATATTATCTTGGCATGCCTCTTACGATTCCAGTTTCCTGTTCTCTGCGAAAGTATTTAATGTTTTCCACTTATTTTTCAGTACAACGGCAATACGTGTTCACTACAGCGGCAGAGAATTTCCCCTCCTTCTCAAAGTCACCCAGTTAGCTGTTTCCTCAATTTCGGAGATAATACCTACTTGCAAACCATGTCTATCACCTCCCTTTTCTGTCGTATGAATGGAAGGTCATCGCGCTGCAGTTCCAGTTGCTTGTTCGCTGCTCGCACGTGCTACAGCACTGTGCACGTTGTGCAGATGTATTTATCGTGAAGGACGGAGTTTTCCCAGACATGCCACATCCTACACATAGTCCCAAACACAGCCCCTGAATTATTTGTCAATAAACGACGAAAAATCAAAAATTAATAAAAAAAAGTCTGAGAGCCGATTTCAAAGTACCTCACCGAAACCCAATCTCGTCTAATTCTGATGTGCTAATGTCAATCGAAACACCGGCACAGTAGAACGAATCACCGCTCACTTTCACCTGCGCTATTTTTGCTTTGTCCCTTCTACTAAATCCCTTTTGCTGACTGAGCAAAACCTGATATCCTGCCGTTAAAATGTCGATAATGTGGAACTGATTGAAAGCAAGCTCTTAAGCACCACTGACGTCGAATCTCCTTCTCAAATTAATATATATATGAAGCTCTGAATATTTTTTTTGTGTTCTTAATTGGAGCAGGCATTCTACGTCTGGCAGACAGCGATTCATACAATATTAGAGTTATTTGTAAATAGAGAAACACAGTGAAAAATGGACCATTTGGAATTAAAAATAAAGAACTACACCAGCCAGCAACTCTGCAAGAAAGAAAGCATAACATTAGAGGGGGTACCCATATTTTCAACTGTATCTAAAACATGGAAAATAAAAAAGACAATTTTGCAGGAACTACAAACTAACTGCAACTTCAGGTGAAAGCTAAAGTCACTCGGAGAGTTCTACCAGAACACGCAGCTCGACTGGTGAGAGCTGGATACGTTTCCAAAATAAAATTAAAAGCACTGTTTAATTTTACGTTAACGGAAAAGGTCCCAGTTAGAATAAGAAAAGTTCCTTCTCCATCAAAGTAAGCCTGAGTACAAATGTTCCTACGCTCTTTGTGGTGGTGTGAATCTGAGATTGGCGAAATGATCTGTTGTCTGAAATCAAAAGTAAAGGACAGCAAAAAAACGCATACGTGAAATCTGAATCCATGATAGAATTTTCTGCAAAATTTCACAATAAGGAATGAGAAAAAAATAGAGTGCATCAGCTCAGTGTCTCACGAAGGGGCCCTGATGGCAAACATTTTTTTAGGGTCCATTGAGTAACAGTTACAAAGTAAAAATAGAATTCACACGGACAGATTATTCTGCTGCGCAATTCATGTAAATCGATCGACTTCTTAATCATCTTTCACAGTGCCCTCAAGTTAGCACTTCGTCGTTGTGAAGGTTTATTCTCGGCCGAGTTTCGCAAAATATGTGCTGCGCCAAGGACCTTCTGTTGCTTATATTGGGAGACGTTTTGGGCAGGTTCTTAGACGACGGAAGTTCTACTTCATGAAGTTTCTTGCATATTAAACATAACAACATTTCCCTCTGGTGAACGTAAGTTCGTCAGCAAACTGAAAAGCATAACAGCTACATATAACAGAGGCTGGCAGAAAAACAGTTCGTATCAAATCGCTTTTGTATAGGGCAGCTCAATCTCATCGTAATATTCATAATACCTTTATATTCTTTTTCATTCAAAATGTCGAATTCAATATTTTGCAATGACTCCATTCAATCCAATGATACACTAGCAAAACAGATTTCAAATTACCATTATCTTCGATAACTTGACTGGCAACGTTCAAAGCAACAGCCAAATGATAAACGATGTAATAATGTTGGGAAGGAAAGTCAAACTGATGTTATTGCGTCGAAGAGCAATGACTGGAGACGTTTCTTAATGAGAAATGTGTTACCAGAAACATTGCCGTTTAATTTCCGGAAAGTAACCCAGTTAAGACAAATAATACGCTTCACAGACCTGATTCAAAATTCAAAATTTAGCTTTCAAAGTTTATTTCTTATCAAAGAAACTGTATGTCAGGGATGTGATATAAACGTTTTACAAGGCACTGGTGAGGCTTCACCTTAAGTACTGTGCACAGTTTTGGTCTGCTCTTATTAGAAGAGATGCGCCGGTATAGGAGAATGTCCAGAGGAGGTTCAGAAGGATGATTCTACGAATTAGACAGTTATCATACGAAGTACATTTCGTGTCTCTGAGACTGTTATCGCTAGAATTTCGAAGGATGAGGGGTGATCTCACTGCAACTGATCCATTGTTCAAAGGATTTGACTGGGTCCATCAGGAAAGAGCGCTTCCCATTGTGGGAAAATCTGAGACGTGGAGCGGTCGACGCCAGGTCGTTGGGTAATGCGCTTGCGAATGGTCATAGCATGAAGCGTTAAGGGGAGAAGGCCCGGAAAAAAAGTTTGAGGAGGAGGAAAAAAAAAACGATTAAAAACTATTCGATGTAGGAGCAGACTCTATTGGCCCGATTGCCTAAATCTGCTCCTACGACTTACGGTTTTATATGTCACTACACTAAATTCTGTGATTAATCCTCTTTAGGGCAATTACCGTGAGTGCAAAAAGTAAGACAATACAATCAATGAAGTAACACATCCAGCTGGACGGGAAGATTCGATGTGCAAAATAAATGAATGTATGAATGAAAAAATAAGAAAACAAATAATTCAGCTGTGAAAAACAAAAGGAAAGAAAATCAATAAATAACAGTACATGCAATTGGATCAAAATACAATTATTCAACTGCTTCACAATTAGAAGATTTTAACAGCAAAGCAGTTGCAAAGCATGCACATAATTCTTATCACAAAGCTGATTTATAGACATTATAATTGAATATTGAACACCACAGAAACTGAATATATGGGCATTGACGATCACAACGCTAACATACCAAGCATAATACACCCACATTAGCAAAAATTGCTAATACTCAATAATTTATAAAGCAATGATATTTGAAGACAGCCAGACGCATTGGAAGAGCTAAGCACAAGCATAAGAAGAACTACACGCCGCATTAAATACTGTGCAGTGCAATGACTCAAAATATAAATGTATTCTTACACGGAAATACAAAAATAAATAATAAATCGAAAACACTGATATCGGCAATTATATTAAGAAATAAAATTGCGCAGCAATATTCGCGTAATGGTGTATGTGATGTCTAGAGTGAGCAAGAATGTCCAGATAAAAGCAAATAAATTACTAATTAAATGTAATGTCCATGACAGTTACGATAAACTTGGCAAAACTATTGCAAAATTCATAGATGTATTAAAAGTAACGTACACACCAAGAATTAAGAGATACGTGAAACACCATAGATGGAGAAAGCCAAAAAAAGTTCACTAACAATCAAATAATACATTGAAACGTACAGAACGCGCAACAATTTCACCAACCCGTGCAGAGTATTACCAACAGCACAGTATAATGAAAATTTGTTGTATATTTGATCGAAAAGAGTGACGCACAATGAAAAATCAAGCTTGCTTACGGAGGAGAAAAAAACACATACACAGTTGAAGACACGGAAATAACGGAAGTAACAATTGACATACATAAGAAGGTTACCAAAGACATGTAAGTACCTCTGATATTAATAAGTAAAGAAGATAGTTCATACCATGGTATAGGGTAAAATATTTGCATGATTTATATTGAGGCTGAAAATAAGCTGTCAATCGAAGATCAGTGTTACAAAAATGCAGCAAATACTTCATCTATACCGAGCTTCAGGTATTCTTTTGGCAAAATATATTGTACCGAAAGCAATCTGGAGAAAGAGAGAAAGAAAAATAAGAAATAAAATTGGAAATTTTAGAAAGCACTTTGCAGATTCGACCGCAATTAGCTTTATCGCAGACAAGTGGGAGAAAAAGGAAAGAATGCATGCAAAGTAATACGACAATCACATAATAATTATCAGGATACATTTACTCAATTCGAGAGTAGGACGATCATGGCACCTAACGGGGATTCATTTGCTTGCGTCTTCAGAAATCGCTCTGTTTCTATCTTTGATATCTATTTTTTCCTCCTTTTTATGATCACTTGAAGACCATGACCAGCAGTTTCACACTGACTTGTTTTTTTTTCCCGGAAATCATACCCAATCCCGGGGCCTCACTAGTGGCCGGATTCGATATACCAAGGACATTGTCTTGAAGACTAGTCTGCTTTCAGGGTGTTGGATTTCCTTGGCTCAGTAGTGACTCTTGGCTGTTGACTCAAGCCCTGTGCCGCCGCCTAATATGTCATGGAAGACAAAAGAGCGTACGCAACGAGATCGCCACTAGCACTCTACGCACAGGCCCAACTTATATTGCGTACAGAGCTCCGAAAAAGCGAGGCAACATAATTTAACATATATTGGCAGGTTTCTTTATTATGACTCCCTCCCCCAACCCTCTGTGAAACGGGGCACATCTATTTTTTTTCATATATTAGGGCGAGAATGGTATGTCCTAATAAGGCTGAACGAGTAGTCATTGGGGTACTGCAAGTCTGGGTCTTTTTTGATGTTTAGTTTCACGCAAGAGAGTTCGGTTGTGGGGGGGGGACTGTATTACTTTTCTGCTGTTGGGTGTTGGGGGGAGGTTAGTTATGATACTGATTCTGCTGTGAATTGGGAGTTGGAGCGTGGGCTTTGACGTTCTAATATTTAACTGTCCTTCATTCTTTGGGGCGCTCCTCTTTTTTTTTCCAAGATGTTTGAGAAGAAACAGATTTTCAGCATGTATGTTGTATACATTTCTCCAGTATTAAATGTACCAATTGAAACCTATTGAAACATCAACGTATACGGGATTGAGCACTTCGCACAGCATATGGCAATGTGGTAGGAATTGGATTTACCTAAAGTGAAATACAATCTGAAAAAAACAAAAATGAAGAAATATTCACGAAAAATGAAAACCAATAGAAGAGTATGATCCTCCATTGCACGCTCCAGACGATCTAAATAATTTAGAACAAGAAGCGTTTAACTCCAGGATTAGAATTGCTGGTGTTAAGACAAGAAATTATCAAAAGTATGAATAATAAAAGAGCAAAACAATTCAACCTCGGAAATGGAGAAAATGTCAAGAGAAGCCAGAAACAATAATACACATTTACAACAGTTTATCTCATTGTCATTGCTTAAATAGAAACAATCAAGTGGCAAACTTCATTCACTGAAAGTTTGTATCGAAATACGACATCATGAAATAATTTAAATATTATTCTAAATACAGACATGCTCCAGAGGACGAATCTCACAAATTACATACCAATGATCCATTATTACAGTTGGTTAATGCATAAGAAACTACAAAAGAAAAAAACTAAATAAATAATAAAAAGCTTACTGAATAGATGGAGCCATTCCAAACTCGCAGAAGTTACAAAAGTCTAAAAGTGAAAAATAAGATATATATGCTGAATTAAATGACATAATTCAAAGCTGTTGAACATGAACGAAGTATGCATTGCCCCGACATTTTAATCCAGCACTAGTATCATGTAAAAGATCTAGAGAAAAAAAAAAACACGCCTCTATATGATTCCAAAAGATCCAAGCAATTGACAAAACAGCGCGCTTCTCTAAGCCCGCCCGTTAGGATTCACCAGTTTAGCTGAGAAAAAAGAAAAGTGCTATGATATTGCTCCTATTACTACCACCACTCCTCTTAGTCGTCGTCGTCGTCGTCGTCCTCCTCCTCCTCCTCCTCCTCCTACTACTACTACTACTACTATTAATAGTTATAATAATAACAACAAAATAATAACATCAACAAGTGCTAAAAAAAGCAACAACAGCGAAAGTATATTAATTATAAATCTTGAAAAGTAGCAGGCCCATATCATACCACTTCTCAGGTGGTAGATTAGGAAAAACATTCCATATGCGCCGTCTACCAGCGTATGACACTAGAAGCAATTCGATGCAGGTCTCTACCCAAATTGGGAAGTGCTCTTCTCAGTAATATTTGTTTATGATCGGTGCGTCTGATACCAATACCTGGCTATAGCTATAAAAGAGAAATAAACTTGCACTTTAGAAACAGGCAGAAGTTTCCCGCTGCGTGGGAATCAAAAAGGTTGTCTGGGTCTAGATCTGGGCATGATAGTACGCAATCCGCTTATGTAGCTCTGCTGGAGAGGTAAGCAAGCAACGACAAGCCCACTAGTGGTGAGCATAAAGAAGAATGCTAATACCAGATGTGTGTGAACTTTAGGACGCTGAGCAGACGTGCAGGTCACAAACTGCATTGGGTCCAGAGAATCAAAAGAGGACATTACCCAAGCAGATAATATGAAACACTCTGCTGTGTTTGTATTATTGTGAGAACAGCCTAGACTGGAGTCGAATATGAGGTTGTATACCATTTGTGTTATTGTCCGGTGCGTGAAATCCATATCCCTTCTCACAGAACGGTTCATCAATCCTTATTTCAGAGTTTCCTGCTTTCCTTTGTTCTATTGGGTGCTTTAATTGGGGCACCAGATTGACGTTTTGGGCTTGCCTGTCCCATTCCCCTTCCTTCTGAAGCCGCGCCATCATCCCCGTAAAGTCCAACCACTGGAGTGAGACTGGAGACTTGCCACACCAAGATAAGGAACAATTTATCATTGAGTTTGGAACTATCACTTTGTGTCCTCTTGTTAGTGTCCGTGTGAAAGAAGAGTCCCGACAATATGTCCTGCTCCCAGGAAGGAATACAGGCTCTTTTCTGAGTTGCTATGTTCCAAGTTCCAGGCGCCGTCTTTCTGTCCTGTCCAAGTCAAGGCTTCGTGTTGTCGTCCTGACGATGTGAGTCATCCAGCCCAGGAGTTCATCGCACAGTCCAGGAGTACTTCCTCTAGCTCTGTACTGGAGATTCCTCGTCCTATGCAGTACCTTCCCCATCCAATTCGTCGGCAGTTTACCTCGGCATTTCCCTCATAAGGCTTCCCTGCCCGGCGTCAGAGAAAGAGACCTAGTCCTGCGCTCATAAGAGGAGACCCGGCTCCGTAACCAAGAGCCGAAATAAGACGAGTCGAAGGGCCAAGCCTAACCTATTCCAAGAGCCACGTCCTGTGCTGGAGTACCCCGCACAGCTGGATATTCCACATCCTATGATGGAGTTCATTCGTCTAGTCCAATCCGCAAGCCACGTCCAAGAACCTCGATTAGTCCAAGCCACGTCCTACTACCTGGTTTAGTGCAAGCCTAGTCGAAGAATCTCGAGCTGTCTAAGTTAAAGCTTAGTGCTCTCGTCCTGTCCATGTGCCTCGTATTGTGCGGGGGTTTCACGCCCAGTTTTGTAACCACGTCAGGATTTGAAGCCTCGCCATGTCCAGCCCTGTAGCAAAAACGAAGAAATCTACAGATGCTGGAAATTCAGGCAACACACACACACAATGCTGGTGGAACACATCAGGCCAGGCAGTATATATAGGAAGAAGCACTGCGTAAGTTTCGCGCCGAGACCCTTCGTCGGGACTAACTGAAAGAAAAGATACCAACAGATTTGAAAGCAGGAGGAGGAGGGGGAAAGTGAAATGATAGGAAAACACTGGAGGAGGGGGTGAAGTTAGTAGCCGGAATGGTGATTGGCAAAAGGATCATGGGACGAGAGGCCTAGGGAGAAAGAAAGGGGGAAAGGTCTATCTGCAGTCACATGCTTCTCATTCCATAACGCTCGAAATTTCTTGCGCGGGGATTTCAGATCAATGGACCTAAGAGTGTTCTCGTCTCCAGTGCAGACGATAATCTCATGTATATATCTCTAGCTCAAAGATGTGGAGTACCGACCTTGCAATCAAAAGGAAAGTTCAATGTCAAGAGGCTGGAAGTTTGACCTCTGAGCACCGGCAACATACATATTTCCACTCAAACCACTGAGCTTGTCCTTAAAGACAAGCGTATTGATTTCCCCGGTTACCCCTATATAACCGTGGGATGTGTCATTTGAAGCATTCCAGTAATGGGGACGAATTGCTTGAGTTCAGATCAAGCTGTGTTCCATGAATCCCCTCCTATGTGAGCTAAGACTGTAGACCAGTCTGGGATTCCAGCTGAAAATGCAAATATTCTTGAGTACTTCAGTTAAAATCAGGCCACTTCCTCTCCCTTCACCGGCAATAGAGCTCTGCTACATCGTCCTTACTTGCGCGGATTGTCGTCTTGACTGCTAGTTTCCTTCTTTCATTGTGAAATTGTGGCCAAGGAGAAATACACGAAGAACAATTTTTCCACGGTGTGTATACCCCTGCCAATTTCTAGCAGGAGCAGGTATGTTTAGTTTTTTTTTTTATTTTAACAGCTCGAGTCTTGCATCGATCATCGGTCCCTGAACAGTATTACCATGAATAACCTTTCCCCGCTTTCCCTGCTGGCTTCATCTTACGAAAATCCCCAGGGTGCAGTCATATTTTCATAAACTGTTGGGCGCTATTTGTACACCCTGGTTCATATGAGAGAAAGTAATGAGTGGAAAAAGGCCAGAAACACATCTAACAGCTACGATTAGTACATTGTTTTAATCTTTGGTCTGGCCAACGCCACGTTGTTTCTGGTCCGTTGTTAACGATGTGTTCAGAGACATGTTATACCAGTTTTTGTGTATTTAGACATCCATGTCTATTCCCGCTCCAATCTCAGGTGCACGTACAGCACTTCTGGGCATTCTCAGACTGCTCTTCGATAAAAAATCTGTACGTCAATCCCGAGATATATGAGTTCCATAAAGACCAGAGTTATTTTATCCAGTGTTCAAGTTGATGCGAGTAAAATGCTGACAGTTTCACAATAACCATCTTCAGTCAAACAGGGTCAATGCTTCAAGGGGTTTGCAAACCTTTATCGTCACATTATCCGGCTAACATAAAGATCCTCACCAGGATGATCTCGCTAGGTCTTCATTGGATACATTACCCCGATCAAGCATTATCGAAGTTGTAGCCCTTTTTCATTACTGCCCCTGTGCTCAACACCCAGACGACATCATAGCCATTGATAGTTCAGATAGATGCATTCGTTTTTGTCATAGGAGCTGCACTCTCTCAGCGATCTTCTGCGACTAGCCGCCTGCACCCTCGAACCTTACTTTTCCTTCTCTTACCTCTGGCCGTTAGGAACTCCAGTATTTTTAAATAGGAACGACTGAGATCCTGGAAGAATAGCAACAATGGCTGGAGGTACAGAGCATCCTTTTTTTTAGTCCGAATAGAACATAATGTCCTCTTCCATATTCACTATGCAAAGTGGCTTCACTCTCGTCAAGCACAGTGGAAATTATTTCTCCAACTGTTTCTTTTCCTCCCCCCCAATCGTCCCTGCAGAAAGGAAACCACGGCTGACAAGTTTTCCAGGCTGTTCGAAGGATCTGATGGCAAGGCTGATCCACAGCCTATTCTCTCTTGGTGGTGTGTTGCTGCTGCATTGTTCTGCAAATAAAAGGCGAAGGTGCAGGCCGGCTGAAATGATGCAACGATTCTTCCTGCAGAACAGTAGTCAAAACTCCAAAAAAATTGCCTTTGAAGTATATATACGACAACATATGCAACCCTGGGATTTTATTTTTGACGGCTTACAGAATAAACATTTCGGTCATGGCAGTAAGTGAAGGTTACTGAAGTTACAACCTTTCTTTGAAGATTCATATCGTTTAAAGTTAATATTTTCCCCATCCTGGTGGAATGTCTCCTGACTACTTTTTACCTTCTTTCAAATGATAGGCGACTGCGAAGGGCATGAATAGGTGATAGGTGCCCTTGATATCGATTTTGCTCTCTTCCGACAGCGGTCAATGTAGATTTGCTCAGTTGTGGGGAGAGCTATATCAGCAAAGGTTTGGATTCGTATCCACGACTATATTGTCGGATTTTTCCTCAGCGACATTAGTCTTTTCATGAAAGACGTATTACAACCAGATAGGATATTCGCCACCATATTTCTTTAGAAATGGGTCACAGTTTTAGATTCATGTGTATGGAGCTCCGAAGGGGCAAAAGTGAAGTCTTGATATCCGGAAAGAAAGGTATATTTCAGCAACTTTCCTGACAAAGTCCGATTATATTTATTCTGTGCTACATGTTAATCAGTTAATTATTTATACGTTTACTTACAGTACTGTGGTGTAGTCGAAATCTATGTGCCCAGACTGTGCATAAAATGATTTAGTCCAGAGTTGCAAAAAGTGATTGACAAATAAAACACAACTTCATGCAGTTCACTTTGTCATAGTCGCAGAGGAAATGCAGCGCATTTTGATAACTATGACGCCATGACTATGTCGAAGTCTATGCAGTAGCGTAGACGGTGATCCAACTGCGTTTTCTTAGTGGATGAGTAACTGCGAGTACAGGAAATAGAGATAGTAAGGGAATTTGAATGACCTTTTTAGGTAAATTCCTTACGGAAAACACACACACACACGCACGCACACAGAGGCTCACACACACATCCGCACATTAACACAAACGGTGGATTAATGCGAGGGGTCGTTAATGCACTTATTATCTCCACAAGAAGCTGTAAAGCTCATGAATCTACAGCACCCTGTCTCTGCATCTATAAACACTCAAACACTTGCAGCACGCATCTTGGATGATCGCTGATAATCTACGTGCCATGCTCGGTCAGGCAAGCTGACTTAATTCTACTCAGTTAAAATCTCGTCGCACGGAAACATCCCTTTCGTTGCTCAACAGATGAAATATATCATACCCTTTATCTCTGGAGAGATATCACAACGTTTTGCCATTTCTTATTTTTTTTAATTCAGCTCAGTAATCGAGGTAGTATATGTGTTTTGCCTCGTCATAGGTTTTCCAGTACTACAGAGGTGGAGATCCAGAAAAAATAAACATCTTGCACTGCATCCCAAACGCTGACGAATTCTCAGTAAACATTTTCCTTTTAGTAATAGAAAATGAAAGCGAGGATGTAATATTGAGGCCTCACTTGGAGTACTGTAAGCGGTTTTTGTCCCTCTAACTACGAATGCATGTGCAGACATTGTAGAAGGTTCAAAGGAAGTTTTCAAAGATCATTCCAGGATTGCTCGTCTGTCATACGAGAAAATTTGAATGAATCTGTGTAGTCATAAGAATACGAAGTTACCTATATAAAACTAATTTAATGTGGAAAGAGCTATGAAAGATTATTCATCATAGATGAAATGTCTGGGATCAGCAGACACAGGTTCTCAATGGATGGGAGGTCTTATAGAAATGAGATTTGGATGATTTTTAATTGCCTGAAATTGGTAAATCTGTGCCACCAGCTGCTATAGAGGCAATGGCGTTGACTGTACCTAACACGGAGCTCGACAGACTCTTGATTGACTGGGGGATCAGGCGATACCTGAAGAAGACCGGAGACTGGGGCCGGGAAAGAAAATTCTTATGAAATAATGGAACACACTTGATGGACGAAATGACATAATAATAATCACATATCATTTGTTATTATGGGCAAAAACGGAGACTTCCTCAGCATTACTATTGATCATCTATCCGTTCCAGTGGGAATGTTTTGTTATCAGACTTATTCATTCGCTAAAGACTCGATTCTACAAGACTTATTGTAACAGTCGTTCAGCGAACAGACCGTCGATAAGGAAATTAATAACGCTTAAAAAAAACATGAAAACCAGCAGTGCACTATCAAGTTTCATTTTACAAACTGGGCAGTTGAATATCCCCAGCTCTGCAGCTTCAGATCAGCGAATGAAACAAAGAAATGTTGTTCTAGCTAAGGGAGAAAAATATATACTGTATAAAGATACAATGAAATGTGCTGTTTATTTGTGATCTGTACATCTGCGGCATGAATTCAAAAGCGCAGCAAAAATTCATCGAAAATGAGCGAGAGAGAGAAAAAAAATGCAAGTTCCCTGGGCACTCCCTGGAGTATAAAGTGGCCAAGCAAAGAAAGTGACTGAAAACTTAAAGTGGTTAGTTCATATGCACCTTCAAAAAGAAAGCGCTAGGGAATTTGGTGTTATCAAATTTTATTGAATGTGTATGTATTTAACCCGGACTATTACAGCTTGTTGTTACATCGACTGTTTGCTTAATGTCAGCTTTAAAATTATTCAATAAATTTTTACCTTAATCTTTCCCTTAACATTATGCTGTTTAAGAAAGTGTTTCTCCTCAAAAATGGCATAATTACAGCTAAGAACACATGTATTTGATTCCGTTAAAGGGAAGGAAGAGAAATGAACTGTGACGTCGCTAAGGGGAATATATCTTGATCACAGCGTTCCCATCTATCAGCACGAAAAAAAATACTGATTTGTAACGTAATCAGCATTAACAAGATGGATTGTTATATCAGACAGGGGATTTCATTTCCCCTTTGCGGCAGTTTCCAATGCAATCAATCCAAAATTACAGTTAATGAATACTCATTCATTATATATCACAATTCGAAAACAGCCTTTTCGCCCTGCAGTGACGGAGGCTGAATAAGACCTAATAAAGTTACATAAGATGATGAGAGGCACTAATGGTGTGGATAGTCAGAGGGTTTTTTTCCGGGGCTGAAATGGCTGACAGAAGAAGGCACAGGTTTAAGGTGCTTGGGAGTAGGCGCAGAAGTGATATCAGGGGTAAGTTTTTTTATTACGCTGTGAGTGATGAATGCGTGGAACAGGCTGCAGGCAGAGGTGCTGGAGGCGGATAAGATAGGATCTTTTAAGAGAATTTTAAGAGTACGTAGAACTTAGAAAAATAGATGGCTATAAGTAATCCTATTAATTACGATTGTATGGACATGTTCGGCGCAACTTAGTGGCCCGCAGGGCCTGTATTGTGCTGCAGGTTTTTTATGTTTATATGATTTTTCAAGAACATTGAACGCACCTGACAAAAATTGTTTGCAATGTTCTTTCCATCGATCACTACATGCAAGGTAAACAATACGACTAAGAAATTAAACTCCATTCTTCTACACGCCCAGTGGCAGTTAAATGTTACAGCCACTAAGACCCCACCCCAGCTCCCATTTCCAAGAACAAACAGCAGGAACGCAATGGGCTCCCTCTACCGCAACTGCCCCACATCAAGCACTGAAACTTGAAGCAAAGCATCAATTATGACACACGCTTGCAGTAACACAAAGACATACTGCAGGTTATCTCGGTTCCCAAAAAGGGGAGAAGAAGAGGTGTCCCCACTTCACCGCAAGGGGGCAGACAAAACAAACACTTCTCTGATTCATAATGTTAAAATCCGTCGTGAAGCTTTTTTTTCCGAGCTCAGATCAGGTCTCAGGTCTTTGGACACAAAGCCCAAGGCAGCTACCCAGTTGCTCCCGATGTTTCGTGTTCTCCTGCGACGCATCAGTCAGGGGCAGCGACCTTTTATCAGTCCATCTCTATGCCACGAAAATACAGGAACCTGAATGCGTGGAAGCCGCGTTCTTGAGATATCAAAGTATGACAGGTCATGAGGCCTTGAGTCCGTGTCCTATTCCCATAAGGAACCGAATTAAGAGTGTATCTCCATGTCATAGGCTTCAAAAATCTTTGAAGTGGGTTTAAATAGAGTTGTTAATGATAGAAGTAAAGCTGTTTCCGAAGATGCAAACAAAAACTCGCTGTTTTGCCCATCATCATTTCACTCCTCACCCAGTCTTAGTCCTTCAAAGTCACATTTTACTTCTTGAAAGATATCAGCCGCTCCATACATCTACGTACGGACTGTGAACTTTACTACAAAGCAATCGATTTAAATAATTAACTTTGAACAGAGAAAAAAAAACAGTCGGTCATCACACAATCCCTGTGTATCACCACCAGTCAGAATTAACCCTTTGCTTACTAGCGCCTTATATACCTCTGCAGATTGTCACCTTCTCTGTTACTGTTTACGTATCGGTACACACTATTTCGTATTCTGTTTAATATTATTATCCGGCTTAATTTCGCATACCACCTTTACATTCTTAATGACTACTTAGTTGTCTTCTGTTGATATTTTTTAAAACTTCCTAAACCTCCAGCTTTTCAATAATTCTTCCTTTATTATTATGCCTGTCTAGGGCATTTGTGTTGGCTCTGAATTAACCGTCTCTGTGTTATCTTGGGTTCAGAGTACCTCTTCTTCCTCGGGATGAATATATCATGTGCTTTCCGAGATGCATTGAGAATTCCAGCCATTGATGCCTCACTGTCGTCCCTACAAATGTGTTTTTTCCTTCAAATATTTCTGGCCTTGAGCTCTCTCATCTCTCTCGTGCCCGTGTCATTTGCCTTACTCAACTGTCAAAAATAATACGTCTTACTTCAGATTTCCCTTCTTAAAATTCATGGTTACTTCGATCTTACTACTATCTCTTTACCCTAATGTTTATTTTGCGTTATGATATTTAATTAATTGCGTGTCATTCTATGACACCCAATCCAGTATAGATGATCTCATAGTCAGCTCAACAACGAAGTCCTCTTTGAAACCCATGTCATGTGGAATGCCGATTTTTCAACATTCTAGACACGCGCACTAAGCCATGATTCCCGATCGACTTGCATATTGGAAATCTCACTGACTCTTTTAACATTGTCCATTTGTTATGTATTTTAAACTCCCCTTGTTATATCAGAAAAATACCGGGCTATGGGTAACCACTGGTAATTTCTCAGTTAAGGACATGTCCGGTACAGTTTTGTGGGCCGAAAGGCCTGTTATGTGCTGTATATTTTCTGTTTTTCTTTGTCATTTGTAAACCTCAACGACGCTCTTGTTTGGGGATCTGTGTAACTCTTTTCAGGGCTTGTGTTCTGTTCCCTCTCTCTTTAAAAACAAAATACCCGTTGCAGTTCCTCTGCTCTGTCGGCAGTGATTCAACACCTTCCAACCCCTTCTCGCCTTTAGCTAAAGTTTTGTTTTCATTTCTTAACAACCGAACAATGCAAATCTGGCTTTTGTTTACTGTCTTTTCAATACAAATTTTATTTAAGGCCAATAAGCTGCCAGACATAATCTTCTCTCAGCCCTTATTCAGCAGTGCGTGCAAATTCATCCATGCATATCTGTAACATTGTTACGTTCCTTACTCTATATACTGTACAGATTCAAATATAACAACTTCAGACGGGGATTCACCTTTCTTTCCCTTGTATACTGTTTATATTGTAACTCATCCTGTTGATTGCATTTTGCCCCATTATGATACTCGTCTTGCTTGGGGTCCCAATAAGCATTCAATAGGTTTGCAAACCAAATTACGGTCACCCAGCAATACCACGCAGGCTCCCAACACGCTGGTAAATTAGGTTTAATCCACACGAACAAAGCTGGTTCACGTTCCCGCAATGGTACTGGATCGCCGAGGATTCGATAGAACTCGTCCCATTTTCACGGGCAATACTTTTTTAATAGGAGATACCAATGTTCAATAAATCTGAACCACTGCCCTTTTACTAGTTTTTCTGCCACGTAGTCATCTAATAAATCATTCTGTATATGCCTTTATTGTCAGGTGAACAGGCAACAATCCAATGATTGCTACTCTGAAATTACCGTTTTTCAGCTTTCTATGTTGCTCGCTGAAATCCATCTTCTTAACTTCTTTACATTTCCAACCAAACTCATTGACTCCAAATTTGACAAATACGTTTGACTGCTATCTTGGCCCTTCAAAATATTATGGACCCCAAGTGAGTCTTACCTGATCCTAGCAGCCGTAGGGCAACACAACATCCTAATGGCCCTATGGCGTCTACGTAACCTCGACACTGTTCCCGTCAAAACTGAAGCCATCTTCATCTCTCAGCTCGTCTGAGAAACAGCACCTGGTCATTATGGCTCTCCCCTAGTAATTCGTCCCACTAAATTGCAGCTAAAGTTTATTATGGGTCGGGACAGCCAGTGGGGTACTTTCCGCTGAATACCAATTTCTCCTCCTTTTCAATAGAGTCATGCATTTACCTTTTTATTCTGGGTATCACGTACACATACGAAAGTCATCGACCTGAAGCTGCAGATCTGCAATGCATTCTTTCAGAAGTTGCAACTCAATGCATACGTTGCACATGTGTGTACCCGTGAAAACGGAGGACACCAGACCTTTCACTTCCAACACACATTTCGGATCAGTGCCCCAGAAGCTAATCTCACTAATCTTCCATGTCCAAACAGATGTGGAATGAACAAAGAACAACATAGCAATGAACATACCAGACAATGCCCCTCACTCAATCCTGATCCCTCCGAATCCTGATAGGTGAAACGCAACTCGAAACACGGAACAGTTAAACGAATCGCCAGTCCAAGAGTGGATGTTCCGCTTGCATTCGCGTTATTATTGTTGGCTCTCCTGTAAATATCTGTTTTTGATTGTTCCTTAAAATTGGGGAAAAAAACCCTGAAAATTCTGCCTTAAAACTGTAGCATGTCGCCCTGATAAATGAGCAAATTCACAAAAAAACGTTGCTCTTTTCACGTGTACGTGGTGTTGATTGAAACTGACATATTTTTAATGTATTAATTGGTTGACATGGAAAAAAATTATTTTTGCAGGAGGCAGGTGTGCAGATGTTGCATTTCTTTCCCATGCATTGAACATATCAGCAGGGAGATCAGTGGAAGGGGAGAATGGACAAGGAAACTTGGATACAGAAAACCCTGTGTTAAAAAAGTCTGGGAATGGGACGTCAATGTGTGTTAGTGTGTTTGATACTTGGATCCCATTGCAGATTAGGAACTTAGAATCATAGAAAACCTACAGCATAACAAAGGCGCTTCTGGCCACAAAGTTGTGGCGAATATATCCTTACCTTAGAACTAACTGGGCTTACCAATAGCTCTCTATTTTTCTGAGCTCCATGTATGCCACCAGATGTCAATTAAAAACACAATTGTTTCTGCGTCCACCACCGCCACCACCGGCAGCACCATTCATCAATCTGTCAGTAACATCCTCAAAAAAAATCAATCAGGCTCTTAAAGCACGACCTGCACTTTGCAAATACATGCTTTCTATCCCTAATCATATTATACGGCTCCAAATGTTCATAAACCCTGCCTGCCAGGATGTTCTCCATCAAGTTACCGACCACTGAGTTAAAACTCTCAGGAATATAATTAACTGGGCTACCTCTACTCCTTTTTTTTTTTGAAAAAGTAAGTAAAAACATCTGCAACCCTCAAATTCTCCCAAGACTCTCCCGACTCCATTGATAATGCAAAGGTCATCGCCAGACGCTCATAAATTTCCTCCCTCGGCTCGCACTATATCCTGAGGTATATTTCGTCCGTTCTCAGCGAGTTATCCAACCAGATGCTTTGCAAAAGCTCCAGCACATTCACTTTCTGAATGTCGACATGCTCAAGATTTTTCAGACTGCTGCAAGTCATCAAAAAATCACTAAGATGATTTTCCATAGTAAATTCTGAAGCAAAGATTTCTTTAAGTACGTCTGTTATTTCCTCCGGCTCCATACACACTTTCCCAATGTCACACTTGATATGTCCTATTTTCTCCGCTTATCCTCTTGCTGTTCACAGACTAGTAGAATGCCTTGGGTTTGGATATAATTCCGCTCGCCAAGGCATTCTCATGGCCCCTCTAGCTATCTTAATTACCTTGCTAAACTCCTTCCTAATAGCCTTATAATCTTTTGGATCTCTCACACGACCTAGCTTTCTTAATCTTTTGTAAGATTTTCTTTAATTCTTGATTTGAACTATTACAGCCTTTGTACACCTCGGTTCCTGTTCATAACTTCCTTCTCTTGTTGTAACGTACCTATACAGGACTCCAAAAATATACCACTTGAATATTTGCCACATTACTTCCGTACTTTTCCCTGAAAACATCGATTTCCAATTTAAGTCTCCAATTTCCTGCCTGACAGCCTGATTGTTACCCGTACAGCAATCAAACGCTTTTCCAACTTGTCTGCTCCAATGCTATTGTAAAGGAGATATAATTATGATCACTATACCCAAAATGCTCTCCCACTGAGGGATCTGACTGCTGACCAGGTTTATTTCCCAATAAGAAGACAAGTACAGCCTCTTGTCGTGTAGGCTTATCTGCATACTGCTTTAGTAACCTTCCTGAGCACAACAAACAAACTCCGCCCTGTATAAACACCTTGCACTCGGGAGATGCCAATCGCTATTTGGGAAATTAAAATCAACCATCACGGCAACTCATTTAATGTTACACCTTACCAGGATCTGTTTCCCTATATGCTCCTCTGTATCCTTGTTAGTATTGGGCGGTCTATGAAAAAATGTCCCAGTAAAGTTATTGACACAATCCTGTTCCTAACCTCCACCCACAATGGCATCCATTTTTTTCTGCAGCCGTGATGCTATCTCTTATCAACTGCGCCACGCCTCACCTCTTTTGACTCCCTCACTGTCCTTTCTGAAGCATCTAAAACCCGGAACTTGAAGTAACAAGTCCTGCACCTGAAGCACTCATTTCTCTGTAATAGCCACAACATCACATCTCCAAGTACTGATCCTCGATATAAGCTCATCCTCTTTGTTCAGAATACTCCTTGCGTTAAAATAGACACACCTCAACCATTCGGTCCGAGCGTGTTACTTCTCTATCACCTGCTTATACTCCCTCTCGCACTGTCTATTTGTGAGCCAATCTCCTCTTCCCCAGTCTCTCCAGTTCGGTTACCAACCCCAGCAGTTCATATTCAAACTCTTCTCAGTCGCCTGAGCTAAACTCCCGGCCAGGATTTCAGACCCCTGGGATTCAAGTGCAATCCGTCCTTTTTGTACAAGTCACACCTACAACAAAGGACAACCAGTTGATATAGAAATCTCAGTCCATGCCTCCTGCTCCAATCCCTCAGCCACACAATTATCCTCCACCTGATTGCTTTTCTCACTGTCGCGTGGCACAGGCCGTAATCCGGAGATTACTACATTTGCGATCCTGCTTCTCAACTTCCTTCTTATCTCCATGTAATCTTTTTTCAGGCCCTCATGCATTTTTCCTACCTATGTCATTGGTACCGTACCCATATGTATCACGACCTCTGGCTGTTCTCCCTCCCACGGCAGGTATCTTGGATGCAATCGGAAACAATCCCGAATCCTGGCACCTGGGAGTCAAACTGCCTTTCGAAATTCTTTCCTGCGTCCACAGATTCGCCTGTCTGACCACCTAACTATAGAGTTTCCTATCACTACTGCTTTCATTTTCCTTCCCGTAACCTTCTGACTCACAGGGTCAAACTCTGTGCCAGAGGCATGGGCACTGCTGCATCCGCAGGTAGGCTGCACCCCTATAACAGTACTCAAACAGAAGAACTTATTGTGAAGGGGTAGAGGCAAAGGTGTACGTTTTAGCACCTGACGCTTCCCCTTCCCCCTCGTGACCGTGACGTACTTCTCTGTCTCCCGTGGCCCTGGCGTGACCGCCTGTCTGTAACTCCTGTCTGTCACCTCATCGCTCTCCCTAAACATGCAAAGGTCATCGAACTGCAATTCCAGTTCCAAAACTCTGTCCCTGAGGAGCTGCAGCTCGAAACACTTGGTGATGATATGGCCGTCTGGGAGGCTGGGAAACTCCAGAACAACCGACATCTGACACCAAACACAGAAAACTGGCCACACCCCCATACGTCCTACCTCGCCTCGGCCCGTTACCACCTAATCCCGTTGAGCCAAAACCCTGTTACTTTGCTGCATGTCACTCCGCTGCCCTCTCTGTTTCTGCCAGCTGAACATGGGTGCCTTCTTTTTAAAACTTTTGCTCTCTAGTGGTTGACGTCATGCGCCTGCGATTCCCCGTCACTCTTTCACCCGAGCAGTAGAACAAAAAAACTCCCTTCGCTCCGAAAATTTAGCAGTACACTCTCAGTCATCTTGATTTGAAGTCACTTTACTGGTAACATCCTCAACGCTGATGATGTTATTTTGTTGCTTATAATCATCAATCCATAACGCAAAACTACCTGTCACGTTGTTCCATTTGGTTGCTCCATTTTCGCAATCGAATTATGCATTTCACATTTCCACAAGTCTGTGTGCTATACGATGTAAGAGGTCTCTACTTCATACCTAAAAATGCAATACATTTTGCATTATCTGAGCTGGAAAAAGTGTGCCGTGTACCGATTTTGTTCACTTTTATAATTCATTTAGAGTAAAAACATTTTTCAAATAAGATTTATGTATTAGCTTTAGACAAGTTCGTCGTAGTTGTAAAACCTTCCTGTCTCTTTGTAAACGTATACGCCTTTTCACAAATAGTTTTCTACCTTACTGGAATGGGTGCTAATGGTCTAATATTACCTAACTGCAAAATAGTTCAAGGCTCTTCAACTAGTCTGATTTATAGAGGGCGCCTTTCTGAATTTATTTTGTTCAGTCGCTATATTTCTTTTACAATATTGTCCCATCCCCCTACCAATCTCACAAATCTTCGGCTGCGATCCCACCCACACCCCACATTTAAAGCAATGTAGTTCAAAATTTTGTGTGGGATTTTACCTTTCAAAATCCGCAGTAGCATTTTAAAATATATTGCAGAACATAGTTGGTGATGCAATAATATGAACGAAACATTATTTGCCACGGATTTCAATGGACGAAATATTAACATTACATTTTGCAAATGAAAAAGAGTTTTCTGTTTAGTTTGTTAAATATATGATCTTGGCTTTCAGCAGAAACGATTATACGAATTAATACTTGTAATTCCTTATCTTGTAAGATTTAGATCCAAGTATGTGAGACAAATCGGTGTATAATAGAAAGTTACACGCAAACGTAATTTTCAATATTTGGTTGTTGTTATCATAAGGGAACTGCAGGTATACTTAACCTATCATTTTTTAAAATGATATTTCATAAGGGTAATCGAACAGGCTTTGCCTCTGCATCGATGTGTACAACAATGAAATTAACTGTGCTCACTGCATTATTTGATGTTCGGAATTCATTGTTGGAGACTCCACTGCCACAACATCGTGAATAAAGCTCTCTTCACCTCGAAGTTCGTGACTATTGTAATTGCAATTAAATTTAAACGAACTTCTTTATCATATTAATGTCTAAAACAATTGGGCGAGAGATGATATCCCTTTAGATATGGAATTCAAACGAAGATAAAATCATATTTTCTGAAAATATAAGTTATGCTTGCGAAGCGTTTCTTTCACCGGGAGCGGGAGTGACTCAACAGGAAACACAGGGCCAGTGGGAAAGCCCGATGCAGACAGGCAGACGCAGGGCAGCACGGTCGGTGATCAGCCAAGTGCTCCTGGAGAGAGTCAACATAGTTTGTGGATGACAGATTCCGAAAACAATTAAATAATTAAGTCGTAAATATATCAAATTAAAATACGAATGCGTGTTCCAGACGGATCTCTGGACACAGAGGGGTAAGAAAATTGTATTGTGATTAACAACGAATTACTTTTCATTACCGATTAACATATACCGAAATGAAGAAACCAAAGCAAGAGGCCTGTCTGTCCACCGTCAGAGGTTCAAATGAATTAACCTACTGGGAAAAAGGTAAGAAGTATACTAAGACTAAGCGATCTCTGGGTGAACCCCTGTTACATCCGGGTTCCCTGTCGCAAAACGTACGACTAGAAACTGGAGACAGCACGCTCATATTTTTTTCTTGTAGTTAAATGGAAAGAACCAGGGAGAATGGCCCTAATTAGGCTTATTTGGTTATATGAATATGGAACTATAGTATGTGGTGGTTCAATAAATTGGAGAAAGTGACCAGAACCTAAACTTAAGATGGAAGACAAAATATAAAAAATAGTAGTAGATGCTACTCCCCGCCCCCCAATCTCCCCCTGCGTGATTCCACCACAAGATTTTAGGTGCCGGGTTGCTAGATGATCCTATTATGAACATTGCATATTTTGTTATCGCCACCGCGCAAAATAGTTCATTGCAGCTGCGACGACAAATGCACTTGTCTCAGCCGTGTTCCGCGATGGAGCTTCTCGCAATTAATCAGGTTTCCCCATTCGGTGCCTCGATTATAGGAAATGCTCAAACTCTGGTGAAACAGAAGCAGTCTCAGTAGATGGACATTACACAGGATGTAGTTGTGCATACCTTATCATTGACCTATGGAGTTGAGTTTATTGAGCAAAAGCATGTCACAGCGATGACCGTATGAAATGTGAGGATCATGTTTTACAAGAATTCACAGTATCCCGGGAAACAAAGGGGACTGGGTACAAAATGCAGATGGAAGTAAAGGAATCAACAGTCTGCAGACACATATGGACAGAACAGACCATTGGCACAATTCTATTTGGATCAGAGAGCAAAGTGATATTCGGGAGGTCACGAGATGAAAACGAAAACGGGTGAGCCCTTAACAGATTCAATTTTCTACCTTGGGAAAATAGTGCAGAAATGGATCTGGAAAAGGTTGGACATTTCTATAGTTTTTGTTTGTCAGCGACCCGAATTAGTGCTCTCATATATATTAATGATGAAGATAAGTAAAAGGCCAGAGAACATGCAGGTGAGAGTTATACAATTTGCTTTTAGTGATTTATTTTTGAACTGAAGAGATAGCCGCCGACATTCAGCTTTCCCATTCTCAGATAAATTACTTCCTTCACTGGCAATACACCGTAGTTCATGTATCCTTTGGAATGAAGCTCCACTCTAAGCTCGAATATTTGAGTCAGATACTGAAACGGTTAAAATAGCAAATTCCGGGCACCGTTTAGATTGGCGATCTAGGTCACTGCGCAAGAGGGCAATTAACATCTGTGCGGCTTTAAGTATAATGAACAATAGTATTCCTGGACGAGATTGTCTCAGGGTTAGACTGATTTCCCAGCCACTAATGCAGCTAACGTACGCTTCAGTGTTGCCAGCTACATGAGTCATTTCATTATATTTTTTCTCTCTATATACGCACCGGTCCTCCACTCATCTACACATAGGCGAATACTGGAGTGATAATCATGAATTGTCTGAAGAATCACAATTTTAGGCGCAATATTTCCCATCCCAAATGCAGGCAGTTTGGCTGACTGGTAATGTGTTCAAGAACTGAGAGATGTGTAAGAGATCGTAAGCCCATTGCCCTGGTTATACCGAATACAAATGCCATTTTGGCCGTTTTCCTATCTGAACCTCGATGATACCCGGTGATTCACCTCTGCTCCGGTTTTTTCAAGAACTTCCGCCCGAAGACAGCCAATACCAGTGCTCAATTACGCTTTATGAACAATAATATACGGCCGAAATTGTCTCAGGGCTATACTTACTGTCCAGTGATATCTGCAGCTGCCGTATAATTAACTGCTGCCAGTAACGCGCAGCATTTCATTCTGTGCCTCCAGGTATATGACGCATGCAGTCCTCAAATCATCAGAATATACTGAGGAGTATCAATCTACTTTTACATCAGATAACGTCTTCCTGTTACTGATGATGTAACCGCAGCATTTGGCCAGGAGAGGATGTCGCAAAGTGGTGCCCAGCATCCAAATAGTGATTCTACCGTTAACCATTACATTCTGCTGTTCGCAGTGTATCACGTGACTTATAGAGTCTCAGCTCTCCCTTGCAGCATATACAGCAAGCGGCACTTTCTGCTCCCTACGCCAATAGGTGAGGTGCTTGTTGTTCATCGTTTCATTAAGGCTCAGAGTAGAGCCTTCCAATCTGACTTAGTCGTGGACCCACTACAGCCGATCTCCACGGGGATTAGCTATGTCTGAAAACCATTGTCCGTACGTTCACGAACTATGCACTGGTATTTCAGGACCTTCTCTCGTGAGCCTCCGCGCAACCTTCCTCCCATGGTACTGTGATATCCACCAGAATGATCTTTTGTCTTTGTGTTAGTTGACTTTTATAGACCATAGAACGATCTCTGGTTAGCACTACCTCCGTGAAGTGCAGCTTCCTCTCCACATCAGGCTTTATCTCATTATTTGGCAGTTTGCACCAGACTGGAAACTTTTGATGGTACTGGCATTGCCTCTTCTCGATGAAAATGACTGCCCTGTTTCCGTCTCCGCCCTCTGGTCCCTTTTTCCGTCTCTGTCGTTCCAGTTTGTCAGCTTGGAATAGCGGGATTTTACCATGGTGCTACCGATACCGTCTTGTGTTAAAGCTACATTGCATTTTGAGTTACTGTGTGGTGGTATATCCCACAGACGACAAAGCAGTCACTTATGGTCCGTGCATAGGTGATATTGGGAGTCTGCTATATACTGACAGCATACCGGAAAGAAAAGACCTAGGCCTCCAGTCTCCAAACTCAGTCGGAGTAATGTAGATTTGAGAAGATCCAATTTCGTCCAGTGAGCCCGACACAAATGCCATTGATAAACGTTTTACGTCCTCGCTGTCCTGTACCAACACCGTCACATGCAATTGCCAACTTTCATAGTGGTAACTGTGCAGAGCCGGGTGGTGCCCTTTCTAGAATGGTTTGCTGACGATGTATACCAATTGCTGAACGATCAATGCCTTGCTTATGGGTGAGCTGACGGCCCACCTTCGATCCGAACTTTTTAAAACTCCTGCTAAGTTTTATTTTTTTGCTTGTCATCTGTGTCCCAAATTCGTGACATAACTCTACACATGGCGACCGTGATTACGTCCTCTACCGATGACAACGGGAGCTCTAGCTGGCTTGTTCATATGTAGAAACTCGCTGAAGAAAGGTTTGGTTGTATTTCCATCCTTCCCAGCTACGTCTTGTCTTTCCTCTCATTGCATTCTACAATGGCCACGGGGATCTTTACAACGTCAAAACTCGAGCATGCATGGACTAGATGAGTTTGCATGGACTAGATGAGTTCAGCCATGACTGAAATTTACCAGAAAACCAGTTTTGTCGACTTTCTACAGCTATTCTTTGATCTGCTTTAATGTGTCGATGATGTTGACGCTGTCGCGCAGACCTGCAATACTCTGCTTACCGGAACATTATACTGGGTTCTCTTCAATATATCAAACGCTTTCCCTGCGTACATGAAGACACAACTATATCGTAGCTTTGCTTTTTTATCACCTTACATCTGGACTTCTTGGCCGACCAGTTAGCTACCTTGTCATTCCAGCCCAACTAGCTACCTTCTCTAGGATTTCAAATACATATTTTTCATGAACGTGGGTCACAGTGGTTATTGTGATGTCATCTTTGAACCTGTTGTATGCTAGGCTCCAAGACAAGGCCATGGGTTACATCGGTTAATACGAGGAGGCACAATCCCATTATGAAAAAAGACAAACAAACAAATAAAAACAAAATGCGGAAGATGCTGCAGCCGTTTGGAATCCGTCTTTGCAGATCCTGCCGCCGAAATATATGGGTGACTGAAGTGAAGCAGAGTTGAATCCTCCTAGCTAGCTGACAATCACACCTCGCGTTACAGGTGTGATCTAGTACTTGCCCAGGCCAGTCAAGTTGAAAACTTTGCTAATTATAACCAGATGACTATCAGTTTGCATTTCATTTCCCTGGACTCCCGAATCAATTGAATCATCACTGGGATGTCTTCAAGAGATTCTGAAAAAATGTCGGGATGAAGCTTTCTGGGTGGAGGTGCTAAACCAGTGCCTCTCCATTGAGGACATTTCGTTTCCGGAAAAAAAATGGGATCAAAGGCAATTGTAAGGACACGGAATGAGATTTGGAATGCAGTATGTGATATTTCAAAAAGTGGGAATAAGTGGCCAAATGCACTCGCCAGCTAAACCTAAACGTGAGAAGCTGAATTCAAAATACAGAAAATAGAAGTTAGAGTCTAGCCTTCTCACACGTACCTGGAATATCTACCTTGAACTTCACATTTAGGAGGGAGATCGTTATAAACGATATGATTACTGAGGAAACTGATTCCTTAGGAAAAGGCATCCTTCAACAAATTTCCAGCATAGTGCCGCCGACACGTCGGCCCAAATCTTCCCCATTCCACTCAACTAACACCGGAGGAGTTTTGGGAATTTCTTATATAAATTATAGCATATGCCGTTTGGTCCAGAGGCGGCTGATGACTTTGCTGTCTGCCTGATGTTCTGGTTCTGCTTTCACTCCGGCTAAGCTACGCATAGCACAGTTGCTGGCAATCTTGTTTGGGGGAATTTTGGACTGAATACTCGTCTTTGATCCATATGGGGATCACTTTTAGACCACTGCTTAATGGAAGAAATTATGTTACAGGTTAGATAATAAGGGGTTGAAGAGGGTGTTTTTTTTTTCAAAGCACACTTAAACTGCTTCTGCAGGACTGCTGTACAGGGCTATCTAGATTCAGAGGGATTAATCAAAGCATAATCACGTGATTTTTTAAATAGCTGAACTGTGTAATTGCCGTATTTCACAAACGTGCTTGGAAGCTTTGAATAACATACACAATGTCTATATAATGAGAAAAGTCTGTGTACCCTGGCAGAGCCTCAAGAACTCTGCTTTAAGAGGTTGAGCTCTCCATGATATGAATCATGTTATAATAAACTCTTCAAAAGCTATCTCCCTTCGTGTCCGAGTAATACCTTTTTTTCCGCAAAACGCTTTAAAACTTCCAACTCCTGCTTGTTTTCATAGGAAGTTATTCTTTTCACACTGTCTACAAGCGATAACTCTTCTGAGGGCGTGTGGAATGTGTCAGAACCGGTGCTCTAGACCAAGTATGGATGTCATAGTTGGTTGAGAGAAATCGTATTTCATTGGTTGGATATTCTTTTGATTAACATGGTCATCTCTACAGCATCAGTTCGCGTATAGTTCTACGTGCAGCAAAGTGGTGCATTGAGGGTGAAGTTGTCCTCTTTATGTTGGAGGTAGTCCACAACATTTACCAAGGGTTGAGAAGCTTTGACCGAAAATATTGTAATGCTCTTGATGGAGAATTACCATCATTCCTAGGTGCTCTACTCCATGCTGTTTGACTTGCTCGGGGGTAGAAGTTTAAATTAAAACAGGTTATTCCAATTTTCAGGAATTCATTCGGGATAATGACACAATAAAGTTAAATTCGTAAATATGGATAGTATTAGAGCGGAACAGAGAGAATGTCGTTGTGCATTTTACTCCTACAAAGTCATATAAGTTCCATCGCACAATTTTATGTCAAAGGTTCCTTTTGGTTGCAATGTAATACACAAACAAAATACTGTAGTTAGCTGAGATTCATGTGCGATTTTCCATTAGCAGGCTCTCCGCTCTCACAAAGCACCTATCTCGCCAGAAATAGTTAATTAACCGCCTTCAAAGTCACCTTGAAGTAAATATCTCCATGCGCCTCCTTTCTCCTATCCTAGACGGAAAGGTAATGTCATCATGTTGTTTCGGTTCCTCTATATGATTTTAAACGTGTCTCTTAGTACAGAACTTTCAATGATGATCAGATTTTATATTGCTAAAATATAATAACAAACCGAGCCTCTAACAGCTGCTTTCAGTCCAAGACCGAAAGTCGTCTCTGATCATTCTCATGAGGACACCAAACAATGACGAAGGACTTCTCTTATTCTTTCAAAAGTTTCATAGTGATCATTACTTATAGCTGCTCTGCAGCATCAAGGATTTCCTCAATCGTCAGAAGAGGACCCGCTTCCTCACTCTTTACTTACTTCGGTAATGTAATTTTCCCTCGATTTATCAGCATAATGTCATACTTTTGGAGAAGTTCGAGGAAAACCCCTAACTCGCGTTGTCGGACTTTGCGCTTCCTTAGCCCGGAGCTACTGGAATTGTCGCCTTATCTCTTGGGCCTAATTACATTTAAATTATAAAACTAAACTAAAATGGACCTTGACTTCAATGCAGACTCCCTGCGTGCTTCACTTATTTGCGCTTTCCAAGAGTACAGCTGGATTGCAGTCAAACCCATTTGTTATCAATAAGCAGTACATTCTCAAGACATTAAAAAAGTCCATCAGGACCAAAAGTCAATGAGGCTCTGGCCAATAACTCCGGTTGCGAGTTTCCTTACGGCCATGGACGTTACCTAACTTGAAGTTAATGTTAATCCAGAACTTTCCTGAATAACAGTAATTGTTACATTATTATTACTTAATCATTACACTCACGCAACCATTGCATCAATTTTGCCCTGAAACCTCCCTGTTAATTAACCACATATTTGCAGAATGTTCGTTCCTCCAAGGCTCTGCGATTGTACTTCCATGTCAGTGCCAGTTGTTTATTTTTGAAGCAAACTTCCATTATTTTTGAAAGAGGATTCGGCTAGCTCCTATCCTTGTGACGATCCTTTCAACAGTACCGCACGGTGAGATCCATGCGAAGCGCCAGAGAGGTCAAGTAATACTAATTACCAATTGTTCCATTCGAACATTAAAATTTCCTTCAGTGAAAATCGGTATATTTTTATTTTTGACTTTGTATCGTTGAAAACCGGGAAACTGGCAGTCCACTTTTGCATTGGCAATAATAGAATAATCAAAAAGTAAAACTCTATTGCGCTGGTTACCCTGCACATTAACTGACGCGTGTAATATCTGTTCGAAATAACTTGGGGTTCTGCGGTCAAGAACTAGGAACTCCCAGATTGATGCATCGGTTAAACAAGCAGAAAAAAAAAACACGCACACACATACACATTCTTAGTCTGTATATTTCAAAATTGATGTCTGTGTAGTTTAGGGCGTGGAAAGTTAAAAGTAAAATGACATCATAGCTGAGAATCTGGTAGAATCATTGAATATCCCGAAGAACTATTTACATACATTTCTCAAGACTAATGATCAGTTTACTACTCAACCCTTCTTCCACACATCATTTTCCTTTATATATCTTTATTTTCGACAATTATTCGGAAGCTCACATCCAAGTATTTAACATAATTAAATGCATGTTTCTCTTAAATTGTCTTCCAGTTATTTAACTATCACCCAACCATCGCTCTGCAAATAACACAGGGATGTGTATTTGGTTTGATGCCATGATGCCAGTTAACTAATGGTTTTCATATTTACGCCTCACTGTCCTTTTATGAGAAATGTCCGATAATTTTGGAAATTTTCTAACGGTTATATTCTTCGCAGTTATGGTCATACAGTTGTTTAGCACATTTTACCATTTTCATTGTCCAAGAAAGGAGATGTTATCTGCATGGTGCACAACAGGGATTTGCAGAATGTTTCATTTTATTTTTGTCTTCTAAAGGATAATGGATGCCATTCGCAGCATAAAGCGTTCAATCACTCCAAACAGCCATCACAAGGCGTGTCTCATAGCACAGCAGACTACAACCTGGGGGTTTGGGGATAAAAAAAAAACACTTGCTGAAATGAGGCAACGACACATACTGCAGAACAATTTATTGTTCTCTCCAATATTTATATTGAGCTTCATACACACAAATATAGAATGCATAAGGATAGTTATTATGAATTAAATTAAGATTGCACAAAATGCACTGTATATATATCACACTAATATGATCAATCAAATAAAATAAATGAATGATGAAATGCAATTGTACTGTTAATTATGTTATGAAGTAATGAATGCCCCCGACCAAGACAAATCTGGTTCGTAAATAAAAGAGAAAAAAAGAGTACTTTACCTTATGGTGTTTTAAAAATAGCCCAGATCTATATTTCATCAAAATGTCAAAGATTTTAAAAATAGTTTAGAAACGGTCCCCATAATGATTGAAAATCATGGTTATAATCAGAAATCGAACAACGAATATTCTTCGGATTTAATCATAACATAACATTACATATCTATTGAGCATGTGTGCGTGTGCGAGGGGTGGGGGGGGGGGGGGTGGCAAGGTCCTTCAATTTAAGCAAGATCGCCCTCCTGGCCTTTAGAGAAATAAAACCCAGGGCCTGGGAAAGAAAAGGCTCGAATATTGCTCTTTCTTCAGCAATACCAAATAAAACCCAGGGCCTGGGAAAGAAAAGGCTCGAATATTGCTCTTTCTTCAGCAATACCAAATAAAGCAGTCAAAGGATTAGGCTTAAAACTAACTAAAAAAAAAAGCTACGGAAAAAAGTTTGGAATACATCTTTCCAATATATTTCAAGGCTAGAAAAAGACCGAAGCATACGAATGAATGAACCCTCTCCATCAAAACATCTGTCACAGTGAGGAGATATATCTGCAATATAATGAGAGAGCTTGTCTTTGGACATATGGGCCATATGTGCTATTTTAACCTGTAGAAGGGAATGACCAGCACCTAATGATGAAGAAATAACTATTTTGGAAATAACTCTCCGGGTGTCATCAGATAATGAATGTTGTAGATCTTATTCCCAATCTTTTTCTTTACGTTTTTTTTCTAAAGGTGCCATTTTGAATCTTGACAAGAAACCATAAATATAAGATATTGAGCCATTTACAAAAGGTTACAATTTAAATCCACATCCATTATGTTCTTATCCGGACGAGTAGGAAATATATGTAGCTTATATAATAAAAAAAGCCTCTAATCTGTAGATATCGAAAAAACATAATTCACTGAAAGCTGCTCTAAAGAAGAAAGATTCCCTTCAACAAATAGATCCTGAAATTATGTAATGCCTAAACTATGTCATTCTCTAAAGAAAATAATAACAGTTCAGTCATAGATGGTTTTTAAAATAGGAGAACATTGGACTGGAAAGACAGAATCTCAATAACCCGAATTGATTTCTGATCTGCAGCCAGAACTTCAAAATGTGTTTAACCACCAAACTGTCAATTAATATATTTAAAGATAAAGGAGGAGAAATATCAGAAAATTTCGTATAAGAATTTGTTTCCAGAAAGACCCATATTGGATAATCCTCACCATTAATATAAAATAACCTGACCGGAAGGTTTCGTATGTTAATTGCCAGACAACATAACCTAAAATTAGGTAAAGGAAAACCACCATTCGTTTTGCTGTATTGAAGGTGGCTTTTATTAAATATGGTTTCCTGTTCTATATATAGGAAGAAAAAGTCGAATGTAGAGAATCAAAAATAAAAGAAAAGATTAAGAACAGCTACAGGTTGAAGAGGTATACAAATTTAGGTAAGATATACATTTTGTTTGAATTAATTTTACCAATTAATGATCAAGAGAGAGGCCACCAATTAGAATGTGCCTTTTTTACATAATTCATTAACGTTAACCATTCTTTGAATAGATTTTTGTAATTATTTGTGATCGTTACGCCCAAGTATTTAAATTGTTTTCTCACAATTTTAAAAGAAGGTCAGTATCAAATTGTTTAAAGGAAGCAATCCAATCTTATTTAAATTCCATTTAAATCCTGAGAACTGAGTAAAATGAGTCAGTAAATGAACCATAGAGGGTAAGGAAGTAGCAACATTAGATATGAAAAGCAATAGTTCATCTGCATAAAGCAAAGCTTTATGAATTCTACCTTAAGATAACATTGATTTCTTAAGACTCTCCAAAAGCAATTGCTAAAGTTTCTAATACCAAAAGAAAAAGCAAATGACTCAGCGGGCATCTTTGTCTGCTTACACGTTGGAGTTTAATTGGTTAAGACATCTGAAAATTAGTAAGGACACAAGCAGGGGGAGATAAATGAAGTAATGTAATCCAGAGGATAAAATTGGGCTCAAAATGATTTTTTTCCTAAAATTTAAATAGTTAATTCCATTCGACTCGTTCAAAAGCTTTCTCTACAGCTATTGAAATCATATATTCCGATGCTTGCTTGAATGGAGAATGGGTATCATTTAACAGTCGCCGCGTATTAAAATGTGAACATCTTTTTTTTTTTTAAATTCCGTCTGATCATCAGATATTGTAGTAGGTATTTCATTTTCGAGTCTAAGGGTCAAAACTTTAGATAGGATATTAGCATCAACATTGAGCAAAGTGATTGGTCTATATGAGCAGCATTCAGCGTTTTGTTTAAGAATAAGCGAAATGGAAGCTTCACAAAACGACTGTTCCAGTCTACTGACTTTGAAGGACTTAGTAAGGGTAGAAAATGACTAAGGTATAAGAAATGAGGACAATTCCTTCTAAAATTCTCCTCTGAATCCGTTGGGTCCTGGAGATTTCCCAAAATACAATGGATGTATAGCCTCCGTGATTGCTTCCTGAGAAATAGGTTGATCCAACTGCTTTCGATTGTCAACTGACAGTCCAGGACTATTCAAATTATCTAAAATGTTCATTGCAGTATTATCTTTAGCACAATCAGAACTATAAAAATAGACTAAAATTATCTATGTGTAATTTAGTTCAAAATTGTCTGTTCTCTTATCTCCATTGGTTTTACAAATATTTTTAATTTGCCGTTCAGCTGTAAAGGTTTTCAATTGATTAACCAACAGCCTTAACAGTTTTTGTCCATGTGTATAGAATTGGCTTCTATCCTTTTAAAGTTGGATTCCAGCTGGATATGTTATAAGAGGATTTTAATTCATTTTAATTTCAGTAAGTCTTTTGTGTAGTACAGGGTCTAGTGTCAAAGTATATTTATGGTATAACTGCTTAAAATTGATTATCTTACCCAGTTCTCTCTTTATTAACATTTTTTTCTTAATATATACAGTATAAGAGACAACGAGTCCCCTGATATAAGCCGTAAATGCGTCCCAAATGATAAGAGTAAAAAGTCTCTTCTAACGCATTTTATTTAAAAAAAATTGAATCTTCTGAAATTTTAAGAAGTACTTTTCAGATAATATATTGAAATGTATACGCAAGGATCTGTTCATATGAATGAAACCAGGAGACTTAAAGATAGAAATAAAAGTGTGTGGCCGGACACAGCAAATTTTTTTCTTCAATGGATCGAACTAATGGAATTAGTTGACTATCAATATAGAAATAATCAATTCCTGTTTTTGGAATGATGAACATGACAGAAAAATGAATTCTCCCGATCTGCCATGTGAATAAAACGCTGGATACCAACAATATCACATTTCGTTAGAAAGGATTGTATAAATAAAGCTCATTCATTAGCTCATTCATTCATTGAGGAGAAGAACGATCTAATACTGGGTCCAGACAACAACTAAAATCTCTTCCGGTCATTAAACAGCAAACACTGAAATCTGGAAAGAATGAAAAGAAACGCTCAAATATATTGCTTCATCCCCGTTGGGGCGTACAAATTAGCAAATACGATTAATTTAATCTCTATATTCCCTGATGCTATGGCAATCGCCCATTAGGGTCAGCAAAAACTTGATGTTGAAAAAAAGAAATTGTATTCTCTATAAAAATCGAGACCTCTGGAGATTTTGCTCTAAATGAAGAATGAAATTGTACATCCCCCCACCCTAGTAAAAAGGAATGCATTATCACAGCTACGTACATGATTTTATTGTAGAAAAATAATAGGGATCCATAACTATTTAATATCAGCAAAAAACTTATTCTGCTTCACAGGAAGTTTTAAACCTTTCACATTAAAACGTAGGAAACTAATATTGCATTCCTAATTTAAATTGCAAATAACAGAATGTTAAGATATCTGAGCAGAAATAATTAAATCCAAAAGACAGACCATAAAGTAATGAACTCAAGCAGAAGAATTGGATGGTAGCCCAACCCAGCTCCCAGAAAAAAAAACCCTCCCACATCCCCTTCCCAAAGCTGAAAAATAAGCCGGCAAATGGACAGCCAGCATGCTAACTCTGAAGACAACCCTCCGCAGGGAATGATTCTGGGAAAACCCCAAAAATAACCAAGGTTATTATGTTGCTACCCAGAGAAAACATAGAAAGATGTTTGATAGGAAATCCCAAACATAAGATGATTTATTTATATGAACTTCACAATGAAGATTTAAACAGTGAAACATATCAAAGAAAATAGAAAAAGAAACAAGATACATAAGCGGTCAAAACGTAAGTTTAATAAAACGTTATTCTGTTCAACATTTAACACATAATTGCTCTTGTAAGAGATATAAGGGAATTAATCTTCTGCTTCCAAAAAAAAAAATAGTCTGTTATTTCTGAAACGTTCCCCGCCGTTTCTGCTCAACAATTTATAAAGCGATTTTAAGACTTGCGTGGTAACAAAGGGAGGGCTTAACCACCTTCCCTATAGAGCAGCGAAATGACCTCTTTATGCTTAACACGTTCAGTCATAACGTCCGTTGTATAATGTTCCACCAATCTAATTATCTTCCTGTTGAAATCAATCATTTCAACTCTACGGGTATGCAGGGATTATGCCGGATTAAAAGTGATGTTCAAGAAAACCTAAAATGACCGACCCGGGTTGCTCTACTGCCTTTGGTTTTGGAAGCAGTGATCGATGGGCTCAGACCAACTTACGAACGGACGGCAATAATCAGGGAATAGCTGCTTCAAAACACTTGCATGGAACTCCGTGGTGTGGACACACTCAATTGATTTTCCAAAACATAGATTGTTCTTTCTGCTTCTGCTTTCCATGTTTGTAATTTTCTTTGTTTTTTTTTCTTGAGCTAATGATTTTTTGTAAAGCTTTCTTATGCCTTCTAAGTCAGCTTCCAACAAGGACAAAGCTTTTTGATTCCATTTAATTCGCTTTTCATGTTCGAATAATGTTTGTTGAACCAACTTAACATCAACACGTTGAAATTCTTCAGAGATTTCTGTTATTTCTTTTTTAAGGAATTCTCCAATTGATTCTAAAGCAGTTTGAGAATCTCCTCATTCTCTTTCTATTTTTCAGAACGCTTACTCTTTCTCAAATACTTATTAGAGCAACATTAAGCTTCATAATAAGGTTTCAAAAAATGGCATGAAATAAAATGATAGGTAACGAAGAAGCAAATTTTAAATGATGTTACCCCATCGGCTGCCAGCAGGGTTCAGAAATGTATTGTTCAAGGATATATAAGTCAGCATACTAAAACCTGATGTCATTTTTTTCAAGCGAGCGGACACAGTAAATATTTCGGTGACAGAACTGATTGAAGATTAGTGAAGTTACAACTTCTCGCTCAAGACACTTATCGTTTAAAATAATAAGTTTCCCTGTCCTGGTGGTGTGTCTTTTTTATGCTTTGTTAAATTCTTTTGGATATTAGTCAGGAGAGGAGCATGACTTGGAGCTGGGTGCCCTTGATATCGATTTTGCTGTCCTGAGACAGCGGTCATTGTAATTTGCTCATTGGTGGGATAGGTTTATCAGCAATGGACAGGACCATATCCATGACTTTTTTTTGGGAGATTTTATGTTGAGCGACATTCGTTTTTTCATGCCAGAACTTACTGCAAGCAGTTAATGTATTCGCCAACATATTTGTTTTCCAACATGTCTTTTTTTTTAGATTTCATGAGTATGGAGATCTCAAAGGGACTAAAGAGGCGTTTTCATATCCAGAAAGAGCAGCATATTCAGCAACATTGGTAACAAAGTCCAGAATTATGTATTCAACACATGGAAACACTTGCTAATCAGTTCATTATTAATACATTCACTACAGTTCTGTGAGATAGTGCAATCTCTCTGCCCAGACTGTGCACGAAATGATTCAGTCCATATTTGCAGCAACTGATTGCACAATAATAAAAAAAGAAACACAACTGTATGCAGGTCATTGTGTCATAGGTACAGAGAAAAGGCAGCACATGTCGATAATTAAGGCACTCTAAACATTTCGAGGTAAATGGAGCATCGCAGACTGTGATTCAACTGCGTTTTCTCAATGGATTAACAACTGCGAGTTTAGGGAGAGTGAGGGAACCACAGAAAGTAATGGATTTTGTGTTACCTTTTTAGGTGAATTCCCAAAGGGAAACAAACATTTATATCGCATTCTTGAGGTTTAGGGTGGCAATAAAAACCATTAGTATCTCCACAACATGGCAGTAATTCTCATAGAGCTAAGGCACACTGTTTCTGCATCCACGAACGCTTGCAGCACTAATCTCAGCTATACGCTGAACATCAATATGCCATGCACGGTCAGGCATGCTGTCTTCGTTCCATTCAATTACACATTTGTTGTCGCCTGGAAACATTCCTCCCGTTGCTCAAAAATGAAGCTGTTTTACACTTTCTCGTTGGAGAGTTTTCAAAGTATATAGCCTCTTGTTATTGGTTGAATCATTTTAGTAGTCGGTGAAGTGCATGGATTTTTCTTCTGCTTAGGTTTTGCGATATTGCAGACCTAGATATTCAGGCATCTTATCATAAAAAGTAGCATATCGCACTGCCTACCATCCTCTGATCACTAGACAGTAAATAAATAAATCCCCATAAAAGAAAATGAAAGCGAAAATGTTGTATTGAGGCAAAACACACAAAATGCTGGTGGAACGCAGCAGGCCAGGTAGCATTTATAGGGAAAAAAAAAGTACAGTCGACGTTTCACGCCATGATTCTTCATCAGGACGAACCGAAAGACAAGATAGTAAGAGATCTGAAAGTAGGACGGCGAGTGGGAAATCCGAAATAATAGAAGAAGACTGGAGAGGGAGGAATAAAGCTAAGAACTGGAATGGTGATTGACAATAGGGTTACAGAGTTGGAGAAGGAAAAGGATCATGTGACGGGAGGCCTAAGGTGAAAGAAAGGGGGAGGGGAGCACCAGAGGGAGATGTTGAACTGGCAAGATTGTCAGAGGGGCAGAAAGAGAGAAAAAAGCAGGGGAATAAATAAATTAATTAATAAGGGATGGGCTAAGAATGGGGGAGGTGTATTAACGGAAGTTAGAAAAATCAATGTTCATGCCATCAGGTTGGAGGCTAATCAGACGGAAGAAAGGTGTTGTTCTTCCAACCTGAGTGTGGCTTCATCTTGACAGTAGTGGAGGCCATGGATATACATATCCGAATGGGAATGGGACATGGAATTATATTGTGTGGCCACTGGAAGATCCTGCTTTCTCTGGTGGACAGAGCGTATGTGTTCAGCGAAACGGTCTCCCAGACTACGTCTGGTTTCACCAATATATAGCAATCCGCACTGGGAGCACCGGACGCAGCATACCACACCAGCCAACTCATGTGTGAAATGTCGCCTCGCGTAGAAGGACTGCCTGGGACCATGAATTTTGGTGAGGGATGCAGGGTAAGGGCAGTTGTCGCTCTTTTCCACTTACAAGAATGTGCCAGGAGGTAGATCGGTGCGAAGGGATGGGGGGTGGTGGTGGGTGGGGTTCGAATGGACAGGGGATTCCCATTCAATACAGCGAAAGCATTCTCGAAATTTCCCCATCCTGGAATCGAGCACTAAACTATTGCCCATTTGTCATGTATTTTCTATCTGTCGTTATTTGTGAACCACATCTATGCTATCGTCTGTATAACACTTGTTAAGGCTTGTGTTTCGTTTTCTCTTTTTTCTTTTATTTTAACTTTGCAATTCCTTGGCTCTATTCGCAATGATTCAACACCTTCCGTCCCGTTCTACCTTTCTGGAACTAATTCATTTCGTTTATTTTACCAACAGAGTAATGCGAACCCTTATGTTTTCTGGCCTGTCCTTTCGATACAATTCTACCCACGGTCAATAAGCTCCCAGATATAAACATCTCTCAGCCCTGACTTAACTTGTTGCGTTCCTTATTCTATATATTGTGCGAACTCAAATTGATCAATTTGAGCCCATGATTCATATCCTTTTTTAAAGCTTGTACTCTTTTTCCATTGCAACTCATCCTGTTGATTACATTTTGCCCCATCATTAGACTGTTCTTGCTTCGCGTCCCTATACTTACTGACTTGGGTGGCAAACCAATTCACTGTCATTCAGCAATATCACCCAGGCTCACAATCTGCTCGTAAGATAGTTTTATTCCACATTCCCGCAATGATATTGCATCGCCGAAGCTTCAATGGAATCCGCCTGATTTTAACAGGCCATACTTTTCACAGGAGATCCCAATGATCAATAATTCGCAACACGTTACCCTGCATTAGTTCATCAGCCACGTATTCATCTAATGAATCATTCTGTATCTACCCTCACTGTCAGATGGCAGAAGGAGCAATCCAGTGTTCCTGTTTCGCAGATTTCTACGATTCTCGTTAAAATCCTTCTTCATTGATTCCTCATATGTTCAGCCGATGTTATTGACGCCAATTTTCACAAAGACGTCTGGCTGCTCACCTTGGACATTCAAAATATTATGGACCCCAAGTGTGTCTTCGCCAATCCCGATAACAGTAGGGCAGCATACGATCCCGATGGCTCGATAGCGCCTACGGAACCACGACAGCGTTCCTGTGAACACTGTTCTTGTCAAAACTGTTGTCCCCTTCATCTCTCAGCACTTCTGAGCCACGGCACCCTGTTATAATGGCTATTTCCTGATAATTATGCCCACTAAATTGTAGCTAATGTTTATTATGGACAGCAAAGGCTAGAAGTGTACTTTGCTCTGAATATCAATTTCCCCTCCTTTTCTTCAGTCAATCACTTAACATTTTCCTAGCTGTCAATCATCTCCTCATTCGAAAATTATCGCCCTGAAGCTCCAGTTCAATAACTCATTCTCTCAGGAGTTGCAACTTGGTGCACAACGTGCCAATATATGTATCTGTCAAAACGGCGGACACGAGACCTGCCACATCCAAGACAAGAGTATAGAGTCATTTTCGCTAATCTTCTATGTCCCAACGGATGTCAAATGAACAGATAACAATCTAGTGAGTAAAACAGTAGACATTGTCCCTCACTCAATCCTGATCTCGCCGAGTCCTGAAAGGCCAAAATGCCACTCTACGCATGGAACATTTAAAATAAATGCCGTTCACAGTGGGGGTGTTACACATGCATTTGAGTTATTATTAGTTGCATTCTTATAAATTTCTCTTTCTGATCACTCCTGAAAATTGGTGAAAATGTGTCTCAAAGTTCTGCCTTCGAACTGTTCCGTGTTTAACAAGCAAAACAAAAAGGCGCTATTTCCACGTACCCATGTTGTGCATTGGAAATGACATAGTTTTTAATGTAATCTGTTAGCTCACGTGGAAGGACGAATTTGTGCCCTACGAAGTGGTGACGGAGGCGTTAGATGTGTAGCTGTTAAATTTTGTAACTCTTGCATTAATGCTAGGAGATAATTTGGGAGGGGCAAATGGTCAGAGATTCTTGTGGAAAGCGTATGGAAAGCGGAGAGTGTGGGGAGAGCGACATCAAATTATGTTAGGGCATTTGATATTCGGATTCCTTGCAGATTATGAATGTTACAGTAATATATCACTGTATTATAGCAATGGTGCTTCGTCGCTAGCAGCACTGCAATTAAGTTATTGAAATACTATATAATGAATTGTATTTTATGCAAATCCGGAACATGTTCGTGGAATTATAATTGAAATTATTTCCTGTACGTTGCGCAAACAAAATATTTACACGATAATTCGGTAGATAAGACAGTAATAGACGAATTACTGATTCCATTGCATGCCTGCTGAAGAAAAAGATGACATTTTTTCTAGTGCAATAGAGCTGGTGTAATTTACTTCATACTTATAAAATATGTTCAGCTTAATTGTCATGCAATTGGAATTAGTTGACTGACTTTATTCTTCATCTAAATTCACTACTTATGAGCATGACCTCATCGCGACTCATTCACAACTAATATTCATTTTAATGCAGTCTTGGAAACTGTTCTTTCGTGAATGTTTTGCTATTTCAGTGCATTAAGTAAACAGAGATTACATGTGGTCTATCAGATCGACTGTGATTTTCGTCCAGAATCAATAAAAGGACAAGCTGAAATAGATAGATTGAAGTTCAGAGAGATGATTGTGAGGCACGGACGGCGGTGCAGGGTGGATAGTCAAACGACAGATACCTGTGAGAAGTCACCTTTCCTTAGTTTAGCAATCTGCCCTGTACAATGGCATGCAAATCTTTGGATACCCCTGGTCAATATTTCTGTTACTGTGAATAGCTAAGGGAGTAAAAGATTATTTGATATACATTAGGCATAAAGTTAATGATGACTCATTTCTTTAATAGTTTAATCAAGATATTTTTTTGTTTATTCTTTAGAGCTTCAAAACAACAAAAATGGAAAAAGGCCGGAAGCAAACGTTTGGGCACCCTACATGGTCAGTACGTAGTTCCGAACCCTTTGGCAAGTACCAGTGCATGGAAACGGTTTTTCTGACAGAGATGTGTCTTTCACTTTTTGTTTGCGGGAGTTTCGCTAACTCTTCCTTGCAAAAGCCTTTTAGTTCTGTGAGCTTCTTGGGCCGTGTTGCTTGCACTGCTTTGTTTCAGGTCTATTCACATATTTTCGATGATGTTTAGGTTGAAAGACTGCGAGAGCCATGGCAAAGCCGTCAGCTTGCACCTCTTGATGTAGTCCATTGTGTATTTCGAGGTGTGTTTAGGATCATTATCCTGTTGTAGAAAAAAAAATCAATGCATCTTCAGATTTTTTTTTTTTGTTTACAGGCGGTGTGAAGTTTGCTTCCAGAATTTGCTAGTCTTTAATTGCGTTCATTCCTTTCTCAACCAGTAAAATATTAACCGTGCCACTGGCTGTAACACAAGCCCAAGCACTATCGATTTACCACCGTGTAGGACAGATGCTCCTTTCGTCAAATTCTGCACCCTATTTTCTCCAAGTATACCTTTGACCATTGCGGACAAAAAGTTATTTAAAAAAAAACAAACTCGAGGAAATCTGCAGATGCTGGAAATTCTAGCAACACACGCAAAATGTTGGTGGAACGCAGCAGGCAAGGCAGCAGCTATAGAGATAAGCATCGTCTACAATTCGGGCCGTGACCCTTCGTCAGTACGAAGGCTCTTGGACTGAAACGTCGAAATTCTTTTTTTTTTAATTCATAAGTCGACAGGAATTGTTTCCGAAATGCTTCAGGCTTGTTTAGATGAGCCTCTGTAAATTTATAACACTGAATTTTGTACTGAGGACGCAGGAAAGTCTTTCTACTGCTGACTGGTCCATGAAGGTCATATTTATGCAGGTGTCGCTGCACAGTAGATACGTGCACCACCACAGCAGACTCTGCTATGTCTACCTGAAGGTCTTTTGCAATCAAATGCGGGATTTGATTTACCTTACTTTAAAATTTATCTGGGAGCACAAAACTCTTGGGGTGCCCAAACTTTTGCATGTTGCTCCTTTCCCTTTTTTTGCACTGTAAAATTGTGGAAAACAAAAAAATACGACTCTCGTCATGCTTATAATGTTGACAAAAATGTTTCGCCTTTAACTTTATGAATTTTGGAGTTAAGTTTATTTCTACTTACCTAACTATTCACAGTAACAAAAATGTTGACAAGGTATGCCCAGTCATTTGCATGCCGCTCTGTGTGGTGAAACTCTTCTCTCTGCAATCACATTATCGTGTCTCTTCTTGCTAGCACTAAATGCATAGCCAATACTTGCTTCATTCTGAGAGTTGAAAAGTAAGATTTCCAGAGGGCACCAACTCGCGAAAACTGGGGCAGATGTTCAAAACATTTCAACAAGCTGCACGAGGATTTTATGCATTATTTTCCTCGAAGATATGGAGACTAAGTGAAACCGTCATTTTCTGGAAATTTAACAAATGACCCGTCAGTTAAATAACATGATTTTGATGGAAAGTGTCATGTTAATGACCTCATGATATTCGGTTCAGCTCGAGAATTAGTTTGTTGAATTGAGGTAGTGTGTTACAAAGTTACAATGAAAATGTGTGTGTGTGTGTGTGTGTGTGTGTGTGTGTGTGTGTGTGTGTGTGTGTGTGTGTGTGCGCGCGCGCGTGAGAGAGAGAGAGAGGGAGTGAGAGGCGGAGTGAGAGGCTGGGATGGGAGAGAGAGACAGAACGAAAGATTTTCAAAGAAAGAAGTAACTTACGGAAGCGATGATCTCAGATGGCAAGTGCTGTAGAGGAAATACATTAGTAAATTATGTGTAAGTGTAAAACCTCACCTGCTGGCGGATTGTTTGAGAATTTTGGAAATTGGCAAGTGTATGTAAGGCTTAGTTTGTCGTGCAACGTGCTGTTCCCATTGCTTTGCCGTTCAGCTCTCGACGACCAGACGTATCTCTTCACTCACACAAACAGTAGAAGGAAGTTATCCTTAAACTGTGCGACCTAATGTTGAGTGGAAATTAAATTAACCTAACGTTTATGAACAGTATCGAAATATTCAGCATCTAGATATTTTGTGGTACATGGTTGCTTTTAAATGTTTTACAGGCATTTAATATGCTTTTCGATCAATATTCCCATATGAATTATCAATGACGTCGATTATATGATTTACTGGAAGATAAACACTGCTGGTGTCGGCGATAAAATAACCACCGGCCCAATCAGTCGGACGGGTGCAATGAATCTAAGCCGAAACTGCATACTGGAAGGATTACCGTCCAGGAAAAAATGGTTATCTGAAGATCAGCACTACGGCATTGAATAGTGCCTATTCGATATGCGGCTTCCGTACATTCCCTTGACTTACCACCAACTGGCGCCACTGCTGCTATTAAGGATATGCTGGCCGGTATATTTGTGTGCCAGACACTTGATGCGAACTGTTCTGTACGGTAGAGTAGAGTGTAGTGACTGTCGGTCTTACATTCAATTTCGACTGCTGGCACGAATCTCGCGAAAGTGAAAGCTGAACTTTCTAAAATCATCCCTGCCGGTACATCGAGTATCTCCAACAGCAAGCCTCATTGAACGCAGTTTGCCATTCAAGGTAACCGAACTCCTTTCACACTGACGCTAATCTACAGCGGACCGGGAGCATGTATAGCACTTACAAGCGTCACAAGCAGTACCACAGGCGTGTGGACAGGCAAAGGCGCGTGGACGTTATTAAACATCCTTCCAGCTGATGTGTACCATAGCTGAAGCAAAATGCATTGCTTCGCTCTCCTTTGGAGTAAAGGGGTGAGCCAAGACAGGGCTTCTCAGTTTCTCCATACCTTCCTCGCTGAAGATGATAATCCCGTATGAGATCTCCGGCCATGTTAATCGACGAAGTAAGCGGACTATAACAGTTGCAGTATTGTTTTGTATGATCTTTTACGAGTATAGGAAGGCGAGCAGTTACCAGGAACTGTTTGGCTTGCGAGAAATTAACTGCTCATAATGAAAAAATGCAACTTGTGGAAAACGACCAGTGAAGGAGTGGAGCTTTGAGGCATTGGCTGGAGAGGTTTTGGTAGTTTTGGCATTTGGATTGTACAATGAAGTCAAACAAGATTGGAATAGCTCAAATTCTGCAGAGATCAGTTGATTGTGCGATCGAGAATTGAAAAGCTCAAGAAAAATAAAAAAGGGTAGCTCAAGCAGAGTAGCTGGTGGAGAGCAGCTACTGAGTGAGTGGGCTTGTGAGGGAGTGGGGCTTGATAGGCATCGGCGAAAAATTTCAGAGGATAGCACAAATGTCTGTGATGACTATATATGCAAAAGGTGCATCTAGCTGCAGCTCTTGTCAAACCGAGTTACGGAACTGGACTTGATACTGGAAGAACTTCGGATCATTCAGAAGGCATTGGAAGTAATAATCAACCCTAAAAGTCTGCTGACTCGTAATTAGCTGACGTTCAGCACAGGAAAGGGATTAGACAGAAAAATGCTGAGCAACCCTGTGGCCGTTCCCATCAAAAAATAAGTATACATTTCTGGATACTGTTGGACTACGTACCAGGGACTTTTGTAGGGGTCCTGTCTCTGGCCCGGAGACTCGACCCTCTGCTCAGAAATGAAGGAAGAAGAAAAGAGCAGTATTGATAAGCGATTCGATAGTTAGGAAAACAAATAAGAGTTTTTGTGGGAGAGATCGAGAATCCCGAATGGGTGATTGCCTCACAGGTGCCAGGATCCGCGATATCACGGATCGAATTCCAGGTATTCCGAGGACAGAGGATGAGCAGCCAGATGTCGTTGTTCACGTGGGGACCAGTGATATAGATAGGAGTAGGGATGAGGTCCTGAGGAAGGAATATAGGGAGTTCGGAACAAAGTTAAAATGCACAACCACAAGCGTGGTAATCTCGGGATTGCTGCCTGTGCCAGGAGACAGAGAGGTTAGGAAAAGGAAGTTATGTCAGATGAATGCGTGGCTGATGAGTTGGGGCAGGAGGCAGGGGTTCAGATTTCTGGAACTTTGCGATCTCTTCTGGGGAAGATCTGACCTGCACAAGAAGGACGGGCTGCACCTGAACTGGAAAGTGACCACCATCCTGACGGGCAGACTTATAAGAGATGTTGGGGAGTGTTTAAACTAGCTTGTAAGGGCGGTATGATTCAGAATGTGAATGCAGAGAGTAGGGAAGAAAGACATGCCTGATGCTATGTATTCTGAGTTGGTGAGGAAGGACAGGCTGTGGAAAAAGTCATAAATCTAATCAGTTAGAGGGGTTGAAATCTATTTGTTTCATCTCCACGAGTATCAGGAATAAAGGTGATGAATTTAGAGCATGAATCAGTACTTGGAACTATAATGTTGTTGCCGTTATTGAAACTTGGCAGGAGAAAGGGCAGGATTGGTTAATGCATATACCGGGGTTTATTTCACTTAAAAGGAATAGAATGTTAGACAAAGGCGGGAGGGATAGCATTACTGCTCAGGGGTAATATCACATCTATAGAATATGAGGACGCTGCAGAGGAAGTGTCCACTGAGTCCGTGTGTGAGTAAGTCAGAAATATGAAGTCGTCAATCACTGGGAGAAGTCTATAGCTCCTCCCCCAAAATAGAACAGTGCCTGACGAACCACGTGAGGCAACTCGTCAAGAGGAAGAAGGAAACATGTGTTAGATATAAGAAGCAGGATGCAGGAAAGCCTCATCAGAAATATAGGGTAGCCAGAAGGGAACTTAAGAAAAAGATTTGTGATAACTTGGAGTGTAGAATTAAGGAGAACTCCAAAGTGTTCTATGCGCATGTGAAGAACAGAAGGATGACAAGAGTGACGGAGAACCCTCTGAAGGATAAAGAATGCAACATGTGCCTGGCGGCGGAGGAAGTTGGGGAGGTCCTAAATGAATATTTTCTTTCTATATTCCCAACTGAAATGGAACTTGTTCAGGGTCAGGGCGAAATGCAACAAGCCTGTGTGCTGGGCAACGTTAAGGAAGAAAGAGTGTTGGACGTTGTTAAAAACATCAAAATAGATAAATTCCCAGGACCGTACGTGATATACTCCAGGTTGCTGTCGGAAGGGAGAGAAGAGATCGTTGGAGCCGTAGCTATGATTTTTGAGTACACTTTGGCTACAGGGGAGGTGCCGGAGGATTGGAGAAATTCCTAATTTGGTGCCCTTGTTTAAAAATAAGTTAATAGGGAGAATCCTGGGAACTATAGATCGGTTAATCTTACGTCAGTGGTCTGCAAAATATTGGAAATGGTTCTTAAGATTAGGATCTACAAGCACTTGAATAAGTATAGCCTACACAAGGATAGTCAACATGGCTTTGTGAAGGGAAAGTCGTACCACCCGAGCCTAATTGAGATTTTTGAAGAGATAACTAAGCAAATTGACGAGGGTGCGGCGGTAGATGTGGTCTGCGTGGGTTATAGCAAGGCACTTGACAAATTCCGTCACGAGAGACTCTTTCATAAAGTCACGAGGCATGGGCTCAGAGGAACCTTGGCTGTTTGGATAAAAATCGGCTTATAGGAAGAAAATAGAGGGTAGTACTGGAAGTAAAGTATTATGCCTCGAATTCGGTGACAACTGGATTCCCGCAATGAACTGTTCTGGGACCCTTGTTCTTTGTGATGTTTTATAAATACCGGGAAGAAGAGTTGGAAGGATGGGTGAGTAAGTTTGCGGAGGTCGCGAAGATTGGATAAGTTGTGGATGCAGCTGCAGGTTGTCGAAAGTTACAAGAGGATATAGACAGAATGCAGAGTTCGGCAGAAAAGTGGCAGAAGGAGAAGTGATAGGTGATGCTTTTTAGAAGGACAAACCAGAAGGCTGAGTGCAAGTTACTTAAGAGTGTGGATGAACAGAGGGACCTTGGTTTTCAAATCCATACATCCCTCAAGGTCGCTGCACAGACTAATAGGATAGTCAAGAAGGCCTGGGATGTTAAGCTTAATTAATAGCGGGATCGAGATCAAGAGTACAGAGGTCATTTTGCAACTTTACAAATCTGTGGTGAGACTACTCTTAGAGTATTTTATTCAGTTCTGGTCACCTCATTGTAGAAAGGACGTGGAAGCTATAGAGAGGGTGCAGAGGAGATTTACCAGGACGATGCCTGGATTGGGAAAACAAGTCTTACGAGGAAAGATTAGCAGAGTTTAGACTTATCTCTTTGGAGTGAATAAGGATGAGAGGGGACCTGATAGAGATGTTCAAGATTATGAATTGCATAGATAAGGTGGATAGGAAGTAGTTGTTTCCCAGGGCAAGAATAGCAAACGCCAGAGGGAATATGTACAACGTTAAGGGAGAGAGGTTTACGAAAGTCATCAGGGGTAAGTTTTTTTTTTTGACAGATGGTTGTGGGTGCCTGGAAAGACCTGCCAGATATGGTGGTGGAGGCTAAATATTAGGGGCATTTAAGATTCTCTTGGAAAGGCATATGGATGAAAGTAAAATAGAGGGATACAGTGTAGTGTGGGTTTAGCATTTTTTAAGGAATATATGGGTCTACACAAAGGGGCAAACTGCCTGCACTGTGCTGTAGATTTCTAGTGTCTAATGATCAAGAATGGTGTACCTACATTTCTGAAGAGTTGGGTTACATATGTGATTCGGGCGATTGCATCCGGCATTGGTTCGATATGTTTAAGAGGGAAAACAGTTGCACAACTGAGACACTCCGGAAATGGCTGATAGTCTTTTAAGCTGGTAAGATGTTGGTGGACTAGTTTTGTACACAGCGGGTAACTACTTGTTTTATCGAACTGCTGATTGTTCTTTTGTGCTTTTATGCACTTTTTCTAGGGCGGAGGCAGGGTTTTGAAATTTTCAGAAGCAACAATTTTCATGGTGTAGTTTATTTCGAGTTTTTGAAGTGATAGTTTACTTGCCAGTCGATTGCGGCTACCGCTACGCTGGTCATTAATTGACCCACTAGAAAGCTGCAGGAGCTTGATGTCATCGGTTTCCATGCGTGTTCCAACGCAAATGCTCCGTTACAGACGCAATTGCCATATACGAATAGCAGATGCGAGAGATTCACCTGTCTTTTCTTTGTTTAAAAGACCTGTTTCACACACGGAGGTAGAGAGCACTGCTGAATAACCTTTCGGAAAGTATGTCGCAAATAGACCATGCAAACAGAACGTTGACGCATGTGCACGATCAACTTGGTTTCTGTTGAAAGTTTCGTTTTCATATTGTAAATTGATTAAACTAGATGAAGTACCTGCTGAGTTTCAATTGATAACGCAGCGTTTCGTAACATAGGATGGCGTCGATGAGCATCTGTTTGACGTCGATTATTAATTGAAGGATTATTTTTTTTTCCTGCAAAATAATCCTTACTGTGCTTATTTGTATAAAGTGTCCTCTGTCCAATTTACCAATCCAGTGAACATGATTCCCGTTAATAATGATACTGCTGAGAATGAGTGAAAACGACAAATAAATCATCTACTGGTCAGCACGGCGTTGTAAAATAATGGTGAACATAACAAACAGCACATCAACCTGATACCGTTCACTTTCATCAGACGCCATCAACATGTTTATGTACGTTTGCATTAAACCACGGGCTCTAAATTTCACTCTCTCTCTCTCTCTCTCTCTCTCTCTCTCTCTCTCTCTCTCTCTCTCTCTCTCTCTCTCTCACACACACACACAGACACACACACACACATACACACACACACATACACACACACACACACACACACACACACACACACACACACACACACACACACACACATACACATACACACGCACACACACTCTCGCCTCTCTCTCTTTCCCCTGCTCTTTCATTTTCTCTGTACCTATGGATCGATCTATCGACGTCTTTATTTCTTTGTATCTTGTTTTCATTTCAATTTAACAAGCGTGCTATATTAGACGATGGATTCTCCACTGTGGCTATGTTATTAAGCTGGTACTTTCATTCTCCGGTATGGACTTACAGTATTATGTTTATCTTCTCTCATCAATTGAGAAGAAAAGTGCACCTGATCTCTATATCATCCTGTGAATGTATGAATCTGAACTGCAGCGGCTTCTCCTTCCTGCAAATGACTCTCCTTGATGCAAATGCAAATTACGCCATCTGGTTTCTTTTTACACCTCTGTCGTTACAGTGTATCAGGACGGGACAGTGGGACTACTGATACCGTCTTGTGTTAAATCTGTTTTGCATCTTTAGATGTCTTGTGTCCGTGTATCCCGCAGACTACCAAGCTGGCAGTTACGGTTCTCTATCGCCGCCTTTTGTTCAAAGGAATACGGTAGGGAGACTGAGAAACTGATACCTTGCCTGAAATGAAAGGCGAAGGGCCTCGATCTCCAAACTCAGTCCACGTAATCTTATGATTGGTAAGAACCCATTCCGACCAGGCGTCCACTAATGTCCATGATAAAATTCCTTCGTCCTCGCAGTACTATAACTCTGAGTAAGCCATATCACACATACCACTTGCTCTTGCAATCCTCTGCAGAGGGAAGTATGGATAACCGGGTTCCTGCCGTCTCCGGAATGGTTTGCTAATGCTGTATCCCAATTGCAGAACTCTCACTGCCTTGCCTATGGCCAAGCTGACTCCTGCTTGGTTTATTTCCTTGTCATCCCTGTCCTCCACTCCTAACAAAACTGTACACGTTGATGCCTTGAACTCCTCTACTACTGATGACAACGGGAGCTGTAGCTGGCCTGTTCTTATGTAGAGACCCACTGATGAACAAGTTGGGATAATCCCCAGACTCCTCCTCAAGTACATGGTTATCCTTTTGATACATTCTGCAGCGGCCCCAGGGATCTCGTACAACTTCAACAGCCAGAGAAGACATGGAGTCGATCATGTTGTTAAGGCATGACTTAAATTTAGCTGTCAGTCCAGTTCTGTCGATCTTCTGCAGGATCTCTTTGGTCTGCATTTGTGTGTCAGTGATCTTGACATTGTCTCACATTGCTGCATTACACCGCTTTCCAAAATATTTCACTAGGTTGTCCTCATTCGACGGAACGACTTTTCTTCGTACTGAAGACATAACATGCTAGTAGACTAGCCTTTTCCTATTACTTTGTATCTGGAATTCTTGGCTAAGCAGCTGACTTAGTCTGATCATACCAGCACAGCTAACTACGTTCTCAGGGTTTTCAATAACTATTTTGCGTGGACATTGGTTGCTGTTATTTAGTGTGATGTCATCTGTGGACTCCCACAAGCTGGGCTTCATTAGAGCTAACGTCTGTTGCTGCTAATGTGAGGAGATACCAACTGATGAAAATCAAGATGGCGGAGATTGTGCAACCGATTGGAATCCCTTTTTAGACGGTTGGCCACCTGACTGTAAGATGGGCAGAAGTGAAGTGCAGTTGAGTCATCCTAGGTATCTGATATTCATGTTTTGCCTTACTAGTATGATATAATAGTGGTCCAGATCATTCTTAATGAGGACTTGTAGTATTGAACCGTCGGCGTTGGCGAGTTATAACCAGGCAACTGGTAGGTTATCTTTCATTTCCCTGGCTTTGCGAAGCAATTGGCTGATCATTGCGATGCATTCAAGAAACATTGAAAACAATGAGTGTGTCACATTTCTGGGTGAAGGTGTTGAAATGCTGCTACTCTAATGAGGGATATTGTTACAGAAAAATGAGACCAAAGGAAATTGTAGGGACGCGAAATGACAATGGACAACAGACAATCGGTGCAGGAGGAGTAGGCCATTCGGCCCTTTGGGACGGTACCGCCATTCACTGTGATCATGGCTGATCAATCACTATCGGTTCCCCGTTCCTGCCCCTCCACTTATCCTTGCCTCCATTTTCCCTAAGAGCTAGATCTAACTGGTTCTTGAAAGTATCGACGGAATTGGCCTCCACTGCCTTCTGAGGTAGAGCTTTCCACAGATCTGCAAATTTCTGGGTGAAAAAGAAAAGATTTTCATCAGCTCCGTTCTAAGTGGCTTACCCCTTTTTCTTAAACTGTGGCCTCTGGTTCTGAACTCCCCCAACATCGGGAAAATTTTTTCCTGCCTCTAGCTAATCCCTTAATAACCTGATACGTTTCAATCAGATGCCCTCCCATCCTTCTAAATTCCAGTGTACACAAGGCCGGTCGCTCCAAACATTCAGCATATTAGAGTGCCGCTATCCCTGGGATTAACTTCGTGTACCTACTTTGCACTACCTCAATAACAAAAATGTCCTTCCTGAAATTTGGAGACCAAGACTGCGCACAATACTCAAGGTGTAGTTTCACCAGGGCCGCGGACAACTACAGAAGGAATGCTTTGCTCCTATGCTCAACCCTCCTTGTTACTAAGGCCAACTTGCCATTAGCCGTCTTCACTGCCTCTTGTATCTGCATGCTTACTTTCAGTGACTGATGGACAAGGACGCCTAGATCTCGTTTTAATTCCCCTTTTCCAAACTTGACATAATTCAGATAGTAATCTTCCTTCCTGTTCCTGCCACCAAAATGGATAACCTCACATTTAAACACATTAAACTGCATCTGCTATGCATATGCCCACTCACCCAACCTGTCCAAGTCATACTGCATTCTCATTACATCCTGCACACATTCCACACTGCCACCCAGCTTTGTGTCATCTGCAAATTTAGTAATGTCATTTCTAACCACTTCATAAAAATCAATAATGTATATTGTACATAGATATTGTCCCAGCAACGAGCCTTGCGATACCCTACTAGTCACTGTCTGCCATTCTTAAAGGGACCCGCTAATCCCTACTCGTTGTTTCCTGTCTTTCAACTATTGTCCTATCCATGTTTGGACGTTACCTCCAATACCATGTGCTCTAATTTTGTCCATTAATCTCCTATGTGGAACACTATTAATGGTTTTCTGGAAGTCCAGGTACACTGAGTCCACTGGCTCTCCCTTGTCCATTATCATTGTTACTTCCTCAAATAACTCCAGTTTAGTCAAGCATGATTTCCCATTCGTAAATACATGCTGATTCAGACTGAACCTGTTACTGCTGAACAAATGTGCCGCTATTGCATCTTTTATAATTGACTCCAGCATCTTCCCCATCACTGATGTCAAGCTAACTAATCTATAATTCCCTGTTTCCTTTTTCCCTCCTTTTTTAAAATGTGGGTTAACATTGGCGACCGTCCAATCTTCAGGAACTGTTCCTGAATCTATAGAACATTGGAAAGTGATTACCAATGTGTCCACGATATCGAGAGCCACCTCTTTAAATACCTCGGGATGCAGAACAGCAGGCCCTGCAGATTTATCAGCCTTCAGTCCCATCCGACTAACCGACACCATTTTCTGCCTAATGTGAATTTCCTTCAGTTCCTCCGTTACCGTAGGTCCTCTGAACACTGTTAAATCTCGGCGATTCTTTTTCTCTTCCCTTGTGAAGAAAAATCCTGTCATGGTCCAGTTCGTGAAGTTCGCGTTCCGGTTCACGGTTCGGTCTGTCTGCCCGTTGATTCAGTTGGACTTAATCAGAGGCACCTGATTCTCAATTTGGTGCTGTTATATAAGCAGCCCTGGGTACATGTCTGTTTGCAGCTTCGTCTCGTCGGTATCCTGTTCTCGCCTCTGTGGGGCAAGTTAGGCAGTCTTGCCGTTACGCTGCGCTGGGATCTATCCCATCTTTTCCTTAACTCCGGAGGCTTGGTCAGGCAGTCTTTGCCGTTACCCTGAGGCTGGACAGTTCCCATCTTTCCCTTTGAAGCCTGACTTGAAGCTACCCACTCATGAAACCTTGCCTGCTAACCACGCCTGAATCTTTGTCGCTACTCACGCCTGAATACTTGACGGCTACCCACGCCTGCATCCTTTCCTGTATCGCAATAAGTTCAGCCGCCGGAGTGCGACCGGATCCTTGCCACGCAAACAGAAGAAAATATCTATCGTTGAGCTTGGAACTGTATCTTTGTGTCCCTGAGTTTCTTCTCCGTGTATGAGTCCAGGCCCTATGTCCTGTCGCAAAGGAAGGGTCTGGACACTATGTTATGACACGACGTCCACCTTCCAATGAGTGGTCCCGGCTCTGTGTTCTGTATTCCTGTGCTCGATCCAAGGCTCTGTGGAGCTTCCATTCCGTGTCTAGGTCTCCAATGATGTTTGATTCCGTGTCCAAGGCTCCGAGGAGGTTTCATTCCTTGTCCTAGGCTCCGAGTAAGTTCCAGTCCGTGTCCAAGGTTCAGAGAAAGCTCCTGCCGATGTCCAATGGAAATTACAGTCCGTGTCTTGCTCAGCGTCGTTTCCTCCACACCTGCCGTGCTTTCGTCATACAGCTTGTCCTCTCCCGAGTACTTCAGTATCTGTTTCTTGCATTTGGGTCCGTTCCAAACGCCCACCATATGACAGGACGAAGCAGCCACACATGGACCTAGCACCGCAGACACTGTCGTCCAACCCTCGGGATCTGGGGTTCCTTTCTCATTGAATATCCACACGCCCACACGCCAACGTCGTCCTCTGACCTGGAGATCCTGATTGATCATCCGACGGCTCCCACAGACGTGGGGGGGGGGGGGTGGTGGTGTTGTCATGGTCCTGTCCGTGAACACCACGTTCCAGTTCACCATCCGTTCCGTGGGCTCCGGACCCTCGGTCTCCTGGCTGTACATCGTTACAGTTGTGCTTCATCACATGAACCCGATTCTCATATTGGGGCTGTAATATCGGTGGCGCTGGGTTCGAGTGTGGTTGCTGCTTCGTCTCAGCGGTATCCTGTTCTCGCCTCGGTGGGGTAAGTCGGGCCTTTCTTTACATTACCTTTCGGCGTGCTCTGTCACTTCCTGTGATTGCATCCGTTGGGTAAGTCAGGTTGTCTTCGCCATTACGCCGAGGCTGGACTGGTCCCTTCTATGCCTCTGAAGCCTGGCCTGAAGCTCTGCCTGATACCGACGCCAAAAGACTTGCCAGCTACCCACGCGTGAAGATCTGCCGGCTAACCACACTTGAAGCCCTGCAGGATACCCATGCCTGAAGCCGTGTTTGCTACCCACGCCTGAAGCCTTTCCGGCCACCCACGCTTGAATCCTTGACGACAACCGACGCCTGCATCCTCGCCTGTATCGCTGTCATTTCAGCTGCCGGTGTGAGACCGGAGCCCCGCCACTCAAACGCAAGGAACTATCTATCGTTGAGCTTGGAACTGTATCTTTGTGTCCCTGTGTTTCGTCTCCGTGTGTGAGTCCCGACCCTATGTGATGTCCCAAGGAGCGTTCCGAACTCTGTAAAGCCCCGGCCTTCCGTGCTGTTCACAAGGAGAGGTCCAGGTTCTGTGTTCCTTGTTCTTGTGCTCCAATTCACGGCTCAGTGTTCCTGTGGTCAACTCCAAGGGTCCGTGGAGGTTACATTCGGTGTCCAAGGCTTAATGGAGGTTCAGGTCCGTGTCCATGTGCTTCCAGACCGTGTCTTGTCTAGCATCGTTTCTTCCACACCTCCCTTGCTTTCTTGATACTTCTACTCCTCTCCCCATTACTTCAATGTCTTTGATTCCTTTTGCGTCCGTTCCCAATGCCGACCTTATGACAGATCCAAAGTAGCTGTTCAAATCGTCTGTCATAAATATGTTTTGGAATACAGCATTCGGTATTTTAATAAATGTGAACAAGTTGTCGAAATTTACTAGCCAGTAGACATGAGATGGAGAAGGACAAATACCAATATAGAAGAAAGAGGCCAGCATTCTCGCAGGCATCGATAAGATTATTCTGCATTTCTCACTATGGAGGAGGACTGTTATAAACTGGATGATGGCAAAGGTCTGTTCTTCCTTGGGGAAATTCATCCTTCAACAATTTTAAATCTTGATGCAATAGAGCCTTCAGTCCAAATTATGCCCATTATCTTCATCAAGAATCAGAGGCGATTTGAAAATATCTTATATAACGTAGCGTCTACTGATTGGTGCACAGGCGGCTGATGACTTTGCTGCCCTGTTGCCCTTCTTTCACGTTGCCTCAACCCCGCTCAGCACTGTTGCTGGCATTTTTACTTGGGGAATTTCTGTATTGATTTCTTGTCCCTGATTCCTACGGCCATCGTTGTTTGATACACGATTAAAACTTTAAACTTCTGGTACCACTTTGTTTTCATAGGAAGTTATTCTTTCCGCGCTGCCTGCATGCAACAGTTCCTCTGAAGGCATTTCTACTTTGTCGTACTTGGTGCTGTCGCCCATGTATACCTGGCCGCAAGAGGTCCTATGACCTATACCATTGGTTTGGTATTCATTGATCCGCGTTATCAACTCCACAGCATCACTTGAAGAAACTGAAAATAACGTATAATTGTATGTCCAGCAGGGCGGAGGATACATATCTGTGAAAGTGACGTTTTCCTATTCCGAGTGGGAAGTAGTCAACAACAATCGCCAACGGTTGAGAAGCTGTTACTGCAAACACTGAATTACCATCCCTCCTAGGTGCTCTGCTCCATGCTGTTTGACTTCCATGAGGGAAGGGGTTCAGTAACATTCTGGATACAACACACAAAAGATCAATTCGCAAAACTGGTTAGGAATAGCGAAGAAAGTAGAAACTGAGTTTGTGCATTATAACGGTGAAGACCATTAAGGTTCATATTCTTGACGGAGTTCACCTGTCAATGTGCCAGGACCCCTGTTTCATCAATCCAGTCCTACTTTGTATGCAGAGTGACAACACGTATGTAGGGCCCATTTTGAAGAAGAGAGAAGGCTACACCAGGAGTTGCAAAGTGCAGTATCTTCAGTTCTTCATTCTGGCGAAACTGACAGTCATGTGGAAGTTTGGAAATGTTAACAATTGCTTGGATTCAAGACATTCCTTTTATTGTATCGTGATCAATTTTTCAGTGAGAAGGGAAATGGTCTGGTGAGACAAGTGTCCAGGCAATTTTTTGCAATCAGGAGCGAAAAAAATTATCATCGTATTAACGGTCGTAATAATATTCCCATTTTCGATATATCGGCCAATCAATTTTCTATGCAAGGAATTATATTTATTGCGTCATCTTCTCGAAAGATCCGGAAAAAAAAAATAAGAGGAAGAAAAAAGAACAACGCCAACTCGGGCAAAGCACATTTGGAGATGAGATGTGTTACTTTACTGGCCTGTCGCTGAAAATTAAACATTCGGTACATTTAGCACATTTGTTGTTTTTCTCAGTAGTAGCGGGACAGCGCAGAGGACGGCCTGACAAGCCTTTAGCACGCAACCACGGACAAAACTGATCATTTCGAGGTGATCTTGGAACAATATACACTTCTAATTAACCCAAAACGTAGTCTTTGAATTCCGAGGTTAACCAATTGCTCTGTGGAACCTCCAAGTATTCGAAAGTGTGGACGTACAGAGTCACTTCACAACAGAGCGCAGAAATTAACTTTTAACTCCAAAAAGACCCAAACTTTAGCAGAGCCGAGCTAACCACAGACCTAAGTGGAGTCGAAGTAGATAGACTCTGCCTACTGTGTATGGAGTGACACACAGATTTGTGTGGCTGCAATTAATTATTCCTTTTTCCCAGTTTAAACATTGAATTTTGTTTTTTTTTTATTTGTCGAATCTTAAAGGGAAATAGTTGTTATTATGTCACAATTTGTAAGAATTGGTAAGCAGCTTCCCGAATCCAGCAATGGAAAAGGGAAAATGTCGGACGAAACGCCAGATTGGGTCGTGCGATTAGAAAACTCGCTGATGAGTCTTGATAAGAATGTAGCCAACAACACGGTAAAACTTGATGCTCTCACTTCTGAGGTAAGTCGATAAGACAGAGTTTCAATTTGTGGATGAGAACATTATCTCCCGGAATTCTGATGTTAAAGAGGCGAAACGGCAAATTGTAGTAATGTCAACGCGTTTGGAAAAGTCACAAAATCAGATCATCGATTTGGAAGCAAGATTTCGGTGGAATAACATTCGAACTATTGGATTGAAGGAAGGATCCGAGACTGGAGAGTTATTAGACTATTTTTCTAACCTGTTTCAATCTCTTTATCCGGATATTTCATCTCAACCTCCCGATATCGAAAAAGTGCACAGAATGTTTATTGCAACATCTAGCCAAGACAGTCCAACGTCAGTTTTGGTCTCCTTTCTTCATTATAAATCTAAAGACCGAATTATAAAATATGCAAGGAAACATTAAGTTTTCAAATGTAAAGTTTACCAGCTTCGCTTGTATGAAGATTATCCACGAGAGTTTATGGCTTTGCGGTCGAAATTCTTTCCAACCATGAAGATAGCCTATGATAAGGGATTGCTCCCTTCACATCAATATACAGCTTGATTAAAAAATTGTTCCTGAAGAATCACCTCCACGTGTTTTTTCTTACTTCTGGACCCCAAGAGGCGCTGGACTGTTAATTCCACTCTGGCTGTAGTCGAAGTTTGAATGTTTTTTTTGTCTGCTGAATAATCGTTTTTTTTTTTTTCGGAATGAAGATAAGCTTTGAATATTTTTGATTTGCGTAAAATGTCCTTTGATTGACCCATCATTCAAAGAAAATATGAACCTTTGGATGTGTATAATGAGTGATTTTTCAACATCTGTTTGGTCTACTAAGTGAACTATGACAACGGATAGATTGATTGTTAATATGTTTTATTATTTGTTTCGTTCTCAGTCTTTTATTGATTAAGTAATAGTTTCCATAGTTCATAAGGATTTTTTTCATTATACAAATGTGAGGGCTAAGTCGAAAGATAATAAGTTTTTTTTCGAAAAAAAATCCTTTCTCATTGGGCGTGTCAGTTTAATGGAAACGGTGCTGATGTTTCTTCACTGGAGATTACATAGGTATTTTTCTCTTTGTTTTATTTTTAGCTTTGGCGTCCTTGGAGATTGTTTCACATTCCCCAGAGTGTTTTCAAGGATTATGTATAAACACTTCTTTCTCTGACTTTATGTTGAATAAGGAGACCTAGATGCTATAGAGAAAAACGGAGCAGTGCTGGCCTTTTGGCCCATATTGTTCTGAATACATTTCAATTTATTTTATGATTAATTTATATTTTACCCTTAGAGAATTCTATTCGTCCTTCACTATCAGCCTAATTAGGAGCGTCTTGAATGTCCTTGTTGTGTCTGCCTCTATGACTAACCATGTTGGTTCTTTCCATGTCCCCAATGGACTATGAAAAGAAATATCTCTGAGATCCCTATACTTTCTTCTGACCACTGTAAAATTCTGTCCTCTTGTATTAACCATTTCAGCTGGCAATCTGTCCATGATTTACTGACTACCATATATATATATATATATATATATATATATATATATATATATATATATATATATATATATATATCAGTTAGAAGTAAGGCCTGTAAGTGGGCCGAAGAAATTGTTAACAAGACGTGATATGGTTGCTTTGTAGTGTTAGTTTTTTTTTAATAATTATTAAAATATATTTTTTGTAGTGCTTTTTTCTATTTTGTCACAGTATATTGTCTTCTTTTGTAACCGGGTGGAATGAATGAAGGAAAGCTTTTTAATATCACTATTATACAATGGGCAGCTTCCGGAGTCCCTCCCTTTTTTTATTATTCTGTGAGGGTGCATTTTGGCTTATTTTGCCGAATTTCGAGCTATTTGAGGTAGTGGGAGGATTGGGATTGGTTTTGATTTATAGGATTAATTGTAAGATTGATTTTAGTTTTACTTTTGGCTTTTTTTCCCATTACGTACTACCGAAACATGCATATATTATGTATGGTTGTACTTACCACGGCTAGATTTGTTTAGACTGCAATGGTATGCGTTCATTTATATGTTATGTAGAATACCTTTTTTATATGGCAATTAAAAATATAAATGTTATTAGTTGGATATATCCTCCTATTATGCAAAATAAGACTTTTAAAATCATTAGCCGATTCCAACGCAAAATAATAAATTTTCAAGAAATGTAAATGAAAACGGGTGTTCAAAATAGATTTTACTTAAGATGTTGAAGGGCCCTCAATTTCACGTTACTTGTCAAAATAAAACCAAAAGAGTGTATGTTTTTATTAAATCTATTTTTTTATTCAAGAAGATATTGTGTCAGATATTAATGGTAGATGTTTAATTGCTAAAGGAAAAATGTGTAATAGAAAAGTTGTTCTGCTTAACCTGTATGGACCTAATGTAGATGACCATTTTTAAATGTATTTACTTTATTGGCGGACTTACATGATTATACGTCGTTAATGGGTGGTGATTTTAACTGTTGTCTAAAGCCTTTGATCTACAAGAGATCAGCCAATCAGCGGCTTCCTAGTTGTTCGGCATCACTAAATAACTCTTCTCTAATTGATTTTGGCCTGGTTGAAATTTAGAGACAATTACATCAAATGAGAGAGATTATTTTTTTTCACACGGTCGCAAATAATATTAGAGAATCGATTACTTTATAATCGATCCTCGATATTTGTCCAAATTCCAGAAATGCGAATATGATGCTGTAGCTCATTCGGATCATGTGCCTTTAAAATTAATTATTGATTTGAATGATGTCGCTATAGGAAATTTGCCCTGGCGTTTTCCGGAACATTTTTTACAAAGTCCGGACTTCGTCAAATTTGTTGAGACTGAGATATATATTTTTTTATTTCTTTTTAACAATACGGGAAATGTATCGAAATTTATTATATGGAGAACATTTAAAACATATTTGCGCTGTCACAGACTTTCCTATTCAGCTAAGCTTAAGAAGCAGTCATAAACACAGTTAGATAAGATTTCCAAACAATTTAAAGACGTGGATAATATTTTGCAATCTCTCCTAACATTGATTTATTTAAACAAAGTTGAACTCCAATCAGAATATAATTTATTATTAGCTTATTCTGTTGGAAGTAATTTGCTTAATTTGAAAAGTCAATTTTATGTGTTTGGAGATAAAAATAATAAGCTATTAGCATCTCAATTAAAAGCCGCTAGAGCTAAAAGAAAAATTAAGGAAAAAATCGTAAGGGAGATGGTAGTATAGCATGTAATTATGAAGCTTTCAAAAATTCTTTTCAAAACTTTTATAAGGAACTTCATAAATCTCAGTATCCGGTTAATTCTTCCAAAATGAATGCCTTTTTACAAATGATTGATTTTCCTCAAATTTCAGTTGAAGATCAACATGCTCCACTTACTGAAAATGAAATTCAGAAAGTTATTTTTTTCAATGCAATCTGAAATATCTCCTTGACTGGATGGTTAATCTGTACGATTTTATACACACATGAAAACATTGCTCTCCTCATATACGTTGGAGAATTACCTCCCACAATTTATGAAGCTTCTATTTCTTTAATTCTTAAGAAAAGTAAATATCCTGCTGACTTTGCTTCATATAGACGTATTTTATTATTAAATGTGGATGCTAAAATTCACTCAAAAGCAATAACTTATCGACTGGAGTATAGACTAAAATTATTTCTTAAGATCAAACAGGTTTTGTAAAGAGCCGCTATTCCTTTTCTAATGTTCGGAGACTTTTAAATATTATATATTCATACTCTTCTAAGGCTCCCCAGTGTGTCGTCATTCTTGATGCTGAAATAACATTTGACAGAGATGAATGGAAATACTTATTTAATGTTTTAGAGAAATTCGGCTTTGGTATTAATTTTAATAAGCGGACCAGAATGATTTGTAAAAGCTCTATTGCTACTCAATTGCATATCTCCTTTTTCGGCTTTCACTGGGTACCAGACAAGGATGTTCCTTAAGTCCTTTGTTATTTATTTTTTGCTGTAACGCTTGGCCATTGCACTTCGTGAAGCAAAAGATATTCATGGAATTCTTCAAAATTGGACTGTTCATAAGATCTGTTTATACTGATGATACTTTAGTTTATATCTCTAATCCTGAAGAATCCATTCCTAGTTTACTGAAACTAATAAACGATTGTGTAACGTTTTCGGTATATAAACTAAACTTTCATAAAAGTGAGTTATTTCCCCTAAAAGTTTCTGTTTCTATATATGCTCACATTTCTTTTAGAGTTGCGGACTCATTTAAATATTTAGACATTATTTTCACTAAAAATCTTAATGATCTTTATAAGGCTAATTTGGTTCCTGCAGTGGATTTTAGGAAGGAAATATTTTGTAGATGGAATCAACTGACACTTACACTAGTTGGCCGCTTGGTTGGTTGCCCATTTTGAAGTTGGTCAATTCTTCTTCGTTTTGTGCACATTGCGCTTTAGTTCAATTTAAAATTGAACATCGTTATTATCTGACAAAGGAGAGAATGTCTAAAATATTTCCTAATATTGATAGTCAGTGTGACAGAGACAGCCACATTGACACATATGTTTTGGTCGTCTTCTGTATTGAAACCGTTCTGGATGTCTAATTTTTCTACAATTTCTAAAGCTTTAGAAATTAATTTCCAACCTAATAAATTGGAAGTTTCATTTGATATAGTTCCTCAAAAATTTCTCCATGAGACCAACATGTAATTGCATTTGTTACATTATTGGCCAGAAGGGCTACTTTGTTGTAATGGAAAGACGCTTCTGCTCCTACTTCGAAACAATGTTTTCTCAACTGATGTTATGTCTTACTTTGTAGAAAATCAGAAGTCGGAATTTTGATCCTCGATTCGAATTTGAGAAAAGGTGGGTTTCGTTCGCCCGCGACTATCTGATTTGAGTTAATTAGTATGGTTTCCTTTTGACTTTACTTTGAGTTTTGCAGTTGGCGGATTATTTTTTTTTTTTTTTGAGGTTTGTATGATGTATAGTTCCGGGGTTGTGCTCCCGATGTGCTTTTCTTTTTCAGTTCGTTCTGGGTTTTTTAGTTAGTTGGTACTTCGTTTTTTCATTCGTTTTCTGTCAAAAAATATTCTTAAAACTTTATTATTCTTCTTATTATTGATATACTGCGTATTTTTATTAACTAGGTATTTGCCAATGTAGTTCTTTATTTTATATAATGACATATTGACCTATTGTATATTGTTGTTATTTTTGAATAATAATTACTAAAGTAAGATTTGAAATGGACAGACTGACAGAAAATCAGGCTAGAGAGTTAAGATTTTCTTAAGTAGAATACACAAAATCAGATAGGAATATACATGTATGTGAAGTCCTGGAGGGTTAACCAGTCAGATTATTGTCCTATCGGGAGGAAATGTTCCATGGGAGAAAATCAATATTGTGAAAATAATACGTGGAAATACTGCCGGAGTAGCAGGCGCAAAACGATTAGGCAGATAAGAGAGAAGGATGTGGGAGGCAATAATACAACTTGCACAATGCACAAGCACAAAGAATACAAAAGGCAAGATGGAAAGAGTGAGGGTAAATAGTGGAAAAGAAGAAATTACAGATAGATACGTAGCAGACAAACAGCTGGACAGACGAAGTAAATAGCAAGTAAATGGAGTGGCTGGAGAGTCAGAGAGAAGAGAGAGGGAGAGAGGAGGCTGGAGTAAGAGACGATCTACAGAGAGATATACTTTATTCATCCCGAGGGAAATTGGGTTTCCTTACAGTCACACCAACCAAGAATAGTGCAGAAACATAGCGATATAAAATCATAAATAATGGAATAATAATAAATTATGCCAAGGAGAAATAAGTCCAGGGCCAGCCTATTGGCTCAGGGTGTCTGACACTACGAAGGAGGAGTTGTAAACTTTGATGGCCACAGGCAGGAATGACATCCTATTAGGCTTAGTTTTGCATCTCGGTGAGTCTCCAGCTGAATGTAAACCTGTGCCTATTCAGTACATTACTGTGTGGATGGGAGACATTGTCCAAGAAGACATGCAACTTGGACGGCATCCTCTTTTCAGACACCACCCTCATAGAGTCCTCCTCCACCCCCACGACATCACTGTACTTTAGACTGAGTTTCTTGATTCTGTTTGTGTCAGCTACCCTCAGCCTGCTGCCCTAGCACACAACAGCAAACATGATAGCATTTGCCAGCACTGACTCGTAGAATATCCTCAGTATCGTTGGACAGATGTTAAAGGACCTCAGTCTCCTCAGGATGTAGAGACGGTTCTGGCCCTTATTGTTTACAGATCAGTGTTTTTTGAGCTGTCCAGTTTTTTGTCGATTCGTTTCCCCAGGTATTTGTGATCCTCCACCATGTCCACACTGACCCATTGGATGGAAACAGGGGTCACCGGTGCCTTAGCCTTCTTCAGATCCACCACCAGCTCCTTAGTCTTTTTTTCACATCAAGCTCCAAATGATTCTGCTCACACCATTTGACAATGCTTCCCACCGTAGACCTGTACTGCGCCTCATCTCCCTTGCTAATGCTTCCAAGTATGGCAGAGTCAACAGAAAGCTGTATTAAAAAAAAAGAGAATATTAACAAAGCGACACATGTATCAAGGAACCATATAGACAGAATTGAACATGGGGAGGTATGGGTGGCTAGACGCAGCCAGAGATCAGTAGGTATAAAGATAACGAAGGTTACAGAGAAAGAAAGGGAGTAAAAATAAACAGTAAAATATACAAGGATATTGAAGTAGATAGAAATTAAGAGGGGGAAAGAGAGCTTGTGCGAGATGGAGATGAAGAAGGAGAACCAATACTACACGGCATTCATTCTTTGTGCTCCTTACAGATTATTTTGGTTGTGCTGCGCACTGAAACTCTGTAAACATGTGCATTTTTTACATTAAAAGGGGGTAATCTTTGTACCGTGGTGCTCATGTACTCCTGGGTTGTCGACAATTCTGGTATTTTTCAACAGGGAGGAGCGAGAAGCGTACCCGGCGCGGTACGTTGTGTTCGCCATGTTTAGGCTAAATTAATTTTTGAGAACGGACAGACAAAGCATTCAAATACACATACTTAAAAGGGCATGATACATTTCTTTCAGCATCCTGAGATATTTCCGGAATATCGGCTGCAATGTGTCCAATATTCTCCAGAATGTCTGGGCGCGTTTTACGTCGAGCTGTACAAAGATCTACGGATCATATGTAAATATTTTAGAGGTCCCTGTGTCTTATTGCGCCATATATCTCCACGCCATCGAAATCTACCTATCGTGACGGGTACACTCATAATGGTAACCTGAGTGAAGCTAAGCTCGATTAGCACTAAAAATTCAGACGATAACAAATTGAAGAATGATAGTATATGAGCACACACACGAAAACACACACACACACGCACACACACATACACACACACACACACACACACACACACACACACAAGTATACAGACGCCCGCGAGTGCGTGCTGTAATAGAGACAAACTTACAGCTGCAGACACTGCGCAGTGAATGAAGCAACAATGACAAGTGCGAAAATATAGACACCGAGAAGCAGAGATACTTATATACTACAATGCGGGCAATAGCTTCACCATACAGAACTGCAAATAGTCAGTGACGTAGTCAATTTATTTTCGTTTTGTTTGTCTCTATGGAAAATCTCGATTTATATGGAAGTAGTATATGTCTCAGGAACCGACCGACGTCTGAGATTTGCACTTGTAGTTATCGGTGCTTTGCTGAAGGTCGACAAGAAGCTCTATTTTACTATTTCCACCAGATATTTCTTTGCATGTCGATAGACTGCACCACGTAAAAAAGTATTTTCGAGAGCTGCAGGCTTATGTCCTCAGAGGGCTGTATCAGTCACGGAACGGGGTGTGAGTTTCTTTCCTTGAGGTGCATGGACCTGACGCATCTGGGAAAATGGGCGGAGCATGTATCGGGCGGCTGCGTTCCAATTGGCTGGTTTTCATTTCCTGGTCATTACTGCAGTTAAACAGTAGAATAAACAATTCTGAATCCTGTCGATATCTCATTTAGCAGAAAATCATTCAACACATTCTTCATTAAAATAATGTGGAGATTCGCCATCTGGATTGTGTGTGGAACCTGGTTAAGTGGTTTGTACGCCGCAGACAATTCAGAAGTTTTCTCGAAACTGAATTATAAAAAAAGAAAACATCTCAATATAACATTTAATGTTTTGGCATTTTTTTTTAGATACGAGTCATGGAAACTCTGTCACTCAGACAATGCCGCCACAAGTGAGGGCTGAAGAAGAAGCTGTGACTTTCACCTGCACCTACTATACTGCATGGAGCGACTATCATCTATATTTCTACCGACAAGGGCCAGAGCAAATTCTCGAATACATGCTGCACAAAGGTTCAGGGGGATATGAGCATAAAGCCGAATTTGCCAAAAAACGCTTCGAAGTCTCTCTGAACAAGGGAAAAAAATCATTTAGTGTCACCATCTCAGAGCTGCAAATGAGCGACTCCGCAGTTTATTACTGTGCCCTGAAGCTCACAGTGATGTATTCTAGTTAAATGCTCGCACATAAACCAAATACTGTAGAATGTCTGCTCTGATCGCTGCAGCTAGATATATTTGTATGTTCCTTTTCTGATTGTGGCTTCAGACCACTAAAAGTATCTGTTGAAGTTTCCAGTACCTTCGTCTGTGAAGACTCAGCAATGGTGTAACCGCACCGCTCTTTCCTATGTCGCAGTAGGATGCACAGCCTCTGCAGACTCATTTAATTTGTGATATATACGTTAAGACGGCGTGAGAAATATGAACGGTAAAATTCAAACTGCAATCACTTAAGTGTGTTTGTGTGTGTGTGTGTGTTCTGCAAGAGAGAAATAGAGAGGCTGTGTATACGCGACTAAATGTTTGGCAGTGTATTGAAACAGAGACAAATCGGATGGTTGTTTTTCCTTCGTTTGCATCCCCTTAGCTTTTGGTCTAGCTCTGCCCTCCAGCCTCATTTATATTGATGAAGGTATGCATTTTGGAGTCTGGCGATGCCGATCTGGAAGCTATCTGGCCTCCATTCTCCTGAGTGTCTGTCAGATTGTTCCCGATCTCGGTGAATGGTTTCCTTGCCGATATCACTGCAGTTTTCGGGCATTATTCTGTATCTATGTCTATGTTGGTGTGTAGGCCAAATCTGCCTATGATTGGGAAATTTTGATTAAACACTATGGAGCCTTCCTGTCTGCTGTTGGGTCGCCTCTGGGTCAGGCAGTGTTGCGGCATTAGGTTATTCTCCACATAAGCGTGGGTAGACAGATGTGAGTCTCGATATGCATAACCCAGCTATCTGCTGTCCTTAAGCGAAGAAAAAAACGGAAAATAGGCGTGATGGACCAATTCCTGGTTGTTTAAGGTTTGCTCTGCGACCATGACAGTAGGCAGAGAAATGGCCCCACAGGATTAAACTGCTGAAGTTATAATGCACACAACTGTCCGTGTTGACCCAAAGTTAATCGCTGTCTCCTTTGTTTTGGTGACATTAATGAAGTCATGAATTCCATAGATCCCCGTTGCAGGCTCTTTCACCCCCTCTCTATAGGCCTATAACCCACCTCATGATATTTGTTGATGTGTCTCACCATTGCGGTTTCTTCGACAGATTGAAAATATCTCCTTTTATTCGAGACATTGACCGTGTGGACGTTTGTGGCCCAAGCGTACAGCAGTGTAGTCAACGCACAATTCTGGATGACGCCCGTGTTAATGATGCTGCAGTTGGTGAAAATGTTGTGCATCTTGTCAATCCGTAGTTTGTTTCTGAGAAGGTCCATCATCGTTTTGTTCAGTTTTGCAGTAATATACGTAGATCTAGGGTCTTGATGTTATAAAACGTATAAAACCATAGATTCATAAAGGACTTCGTCGTTTCAACCTGCATCAGAATCCATAGCATTATTCACTATTTTCGTAACTCTGAAACCGAGCTTAAATGCACCATGTAAATGCACCACATAATCTCACGACTCCTTACTGAAGAGGTTTCCTCTCATGTTTCATTGAAACTTTTGACATTTCATCCCTAACACATGACTTCTAGTTATATTCCCACCCAAACTAAATGAATGTAAGCCAAATTGGGATACCTGCCAATTCTGGAGAAGCTGGGCTTATGACTGTTAATCGATGTTGAGAATAGCCTTGAATTATAGGCACCCTAACAGTAATTCAAAGAAAAAAAGATACGAGTCTTCTGGAACAAGCAGTAATAATGCCTCTGGGGGTAAATCATGAATCCCGATAACATGAATCAGGAAGAACTGTTAGACTCACGCTAAAGGATAATTCATGAGTCTATTAAACGATTGATCATGTCCAGAACGTGTGATGCCGAACAAAGTTATGTGAAGTTCTTTATCTTCCTGTATAAATACGAGGTCTCCACAATCTGAAAAACAGATTTCTGCTGGTGGTCGAAACGGCTGCAAGCTCTCCATGACATCATGTAAATAAACTCTTAAAACGAAACTCGAGGTCAATGGTCTTCTTAGTTACTGTTTCTACGGCAATATCAGTCACAGATCAGTCAACTGCCAGACCAGGAGACTGCCTTATAAATATTATTTGCACCATTTCAGACTTAATTACACCTTTCCAGCCGATACCTGACCATAACTGCAGAAAATACGCCACATTAGTCCACACCGACGCCTTAAACAACTTTAACGTACCATCCCACTTCTGCAACGTATATATTCTTGAAAACGAATGTGTCAAAAACTTCCTTTAAGTCCCAATCCGCCTGTGATACAACTTGCAAAGAATTATCAAACTATGATCTCAGATTCCTTTAAGATTTCAACCACATTCCTCTGTTTCCTGCCGTTCGTAGTGTAAGATTAACTTTGCTTTTGAGGTGGAGAACATCGCACTTGCCACTATTCTTACCAGTTTACCAGCTGACCCAGATCTCTCTATAATCCACGACAACTTTCCACGCTGTCTATCAGAACTCAACTTTGTGGTCTTCGGCAAATTTTCTGTCCAGTTAACCACATTGACAACCGGATCGTCGATATAGATTAAACACAGCACCCCTCTGGTACTCCAGTATTTACAATGCTCCTGTCGTAGAGGCGACATCTACTCTCAGTAGGTAGCTTCCCCCACAAAGCAAATGCCTTATACAGTTTAATACGACTGAACTCTCTTGACAGACTTCCCTGCAGGAAGTTGACAATTGCCTTGCTAAAAAAATATAGACACTATCCATCGCCGTGCCTTCATAAATATTGCAGGTAGTTCTCTTGAAAAACACAATAAGATTAGTGGAACAAGTCCTCCAAAGATCAAAGGCGGCCTACGTATTCTATGTCATCGTTGTCTGTCGAAATACCTCTGCAACCATGCACATAAAAAACTCTCCAAGGTAGAGCGACTCAGAAGTTCAATGTACTGGTTACTGTCCAGTGCGGCCAATGCAATTCATGGCAACTGGAGTGAAAGATACCTAGCTGTAGTTAAATAACTACAGTCGTTCAGTTTCAAAGTTTTTGCCCATTTGTTACTGGGAAGACGGCAGACGATCCAGAATCAGAATAAGTGAAGTTTTGAAGAAGTCCGTAAAGATATTAGTGAGCAGGTGTGCACACAGCCCGACTACTTGACCTGAGATATGTTCATGCCAGGTATCATAACTCATATCTATTAGGTTCATTTTGCTGTCAGCTATGCTGCAGACGTGAAGGCAGCGCTGTAGGCGATTAATATGGAGTGTACATCTATGCGCCCCAACATAGATTAGCGTGATAAGCAAGTGATGAGAGGAAAGGGGATATAACTGGGAGCCAGAATTGGCGAATGGATTTTGAGTAAACAGAACCTGGAACAAATTACGGGGAATAGGATGAAGCCATGCTCATGACATCATTTTAGACGCTACTCAAACCGAATGTGGGATGTTTCCTCAGGATAGCAGAATAAGATGGCATAGACGTCATCTTGGCAGGGATTTTGCAATTCAATAAAAATGTTTGAGATACATTGAAATCCTTCCTTTTGCATACCGAACGAATTTGAACCATAACCTGGCCCCACAACCCCCATCGTTTCTCTCTGATGTTGTGCACACAGTAACATAAACACTGCATATAATGAATAAGACAAGAAGATGAAAGAACAAAAGAGGATATTTACAACATTTTGGCCAACAGAGATTGGTCCGCTATTTCACGACGAATGATCCATTTATCTTCACATCCCCAAACACACTTCTTCTCCCCATAACACCTTTACCGTAACCAATCAAGAATCCATCAACCTCTGTCTTAAATATAGGAACACATTTGACCTAAGCAGATATCCGTTGCAAAGAATTCCACAGGTTCCCCACTCTCGGGCGCTTGACAGAGGGGTGATGTGAAGTCTTGTGATGGCATGTTTTAACCCGTAATTTAATCCAACCCGCGGTTTCTAACGAAGTCCTCATTTTTAATTTTGATGCAACGTTACTGTTACTGGTCGGAGGTGTGAGGTTCCACCGGTTTTGTTTGTTAAAGGTTTCGTTTTCCCTTGCAGTCCAGTGTCAGAGAGTAAAAGCATTACTGGAGTTATCCAAGTTCAAAGGTTTGGATAAAGTTCATGTCCTACAGCGTTTTGGGGAATGACGGATGTTTGACTTCGTTCAGGAATTGTGGCATGCACATTTGAGCTGAGCCCCTGCAAGCTTTGGAAGATTTGTGCAGCTACTATCCTCTAGTCAAAAGGTGTGTTCTTTTTTATTTCCCCATTTTTATTCCCATGTTAATTTCCGTTTAAGTTAGTTTTTCGTTTACTTTTCTAAGTTTGAGCAGAGGTCAATATATCTCAGGATTTGTTTTAATCCCTGTCTCAGTTTCATATTCGTTGTTGCTGCATTCGTAACATCGCGCCTGTGTTTGTTTGAATTGCCGAAAGTCCACCCACTACTCAAGCCATCGAGTCTCTTTTGATAAGGCAGACTGAACACCTTTGTAATTCTGTGCTGCACCCTTATCACCCATTTGCCTCAATCTGATCTACGGCGACTAGAAGTTCAGTAATTACTGCTGGTGCCGTCCCGCAGTTATAACAGTAGTACCCTATTTAAAATCATGGAATATAGAACAGCACACACAGAATAGGTTTTTCGGCCAACAATCTTGCGCCGAACCTTAAACCCTGCCTCCCATATAACCCTCTATCTTAAATTCTTCCCGATACCTGTCTAGCATTATCTTAAATTTCGCAAGTGTATCTGCTTCCACGCACCAACCGGTCTCTGAGTGAAAAAAAAAAACTTCCTCTAATATCCCACTTGAACTGCTTAATATTCTGTATACCTCTATCATGTCGCCTCTCAATTTCGTTCTCTCCAGAGAGTAAAGTCCTAGTTTGCTTAATCTCTGATCAAAATGCATACTCTCTAAACCAGGCTCAAGCATGGAACCAACCAGACTCAACCATTTCCTCCAAATCTTCACATACCTTGATGCCTTGCCCTGTTAAGTACCTGGGCTTTCTTAATTCCGGAGCATCGGGGTTGATATTGCATGCTTTATTTGTAGAATATAGTTTACTGTTAAAACGGCTCCATTGTTCTGCTATTGATATATAGAAGCAGAATTAGGATATTTGAACCATCGAATCTGCTGCCCTATTCCATAATGGCAGAATAAATTTTCCCCCAGCCCCAGTCTTCTGTCATCTGCCCTTCACCCCACACCCAAATCCTGACTAAACTATTATATACAAAGTTTCGCCTTAAATCTGCATAACTTCTTGCCCTCCACCCCTGCGTATGGCTACGGTTTACAGAGAGTCATCGCACTCTGTCGAAATAAATTCCTCCTAATCTTCTTTCTAACAGGATACTGATTATTCTGAGGCTTAATCAAATTTCAAACATCTGTTTGAAATACATTGATTTTTTTTCTACATTTGTTCTTATCCATTTGTTTGGAAATATACATGTTCCTCCGAAATCATGATGATTTTCTCACATTTTAAGCATTATTTGGATACTTTGTTGTAACTGTCCATTTTTTACTTTATATATAATTTGCATTATTATAAAATCTACGTAATCTCTGAATATTAACATCGTTTAGTTGCAAAAATGATGGATTGATGGTTCATAATATCTTGTCTTATTTACATATCGTCTGACTTTCTTTTGGAGTAGAAAATTGAGTAGTCATGTTTGGGACTAAGGGGACAGTATAATGTACACAAAGACTCCTCATTTAATAGATCTTGTGCTTTCTACAGTATTGCAAAATATTTCAGCCCATACTTTGCTTTCTAATTTACGGGGCTTATAGCTGCTCATAATACTTCAATATAGGCTTCAGAGGTGTATTATAAACTCTCAACACAGCATCCCTGTATTTATATTCCAGACGTTTTGAAACGAATGTTAACATCGAACTTGCCTTCATCATGGCAGATTCAACGTAACATTCGGAAATCGTGCACAAACATTCCCTATGTCTAACTTTTTGACTTCTACTGTTTATCCATTTTGGAAATTGTTGAAACTTACATTTCCTTTACGAGTCACCACACTATATTCCATCTGCCGCTTTTTGCCCTTTCTCCTAATCTGGATAATTCCATCTGTAGCCTCCCCGCGTTCTCAAAATTTCTTGTCACTCTACCTACCTTCATATCCAGCAAAGACAATAATTCCATAATCCAAGTCGGTCCCAACATAGTTGTGTAAGTCCACCTGTCACCCGCAGCCAACCAGAAAAGGCTTCCATTGCTTTCACACTTTACGTCCCTTGAGCCAGCCATTGCTTGATCCATGTCAGAATCTGTGCAGTAATACCATGGGTTCGTAGCGGTTAAGCAGCCCCCGGTGTGTCGGCTTCTCATGGGCGTTCTGAAAAATTCAAATATATTAAATCAACCGATGGTCCATCCTGAATGCTATATCTTCAAATATTTCCGACAGATTTGTTAGAATCCACTCCTATAACGCTTTTTTTCTTCTTCTTTTTTAAATCATTTACTTCCGAGCGCTCCTGAAGCACATTCTTCTCAGCAAAATCCATCATCTTCCTAAACACTGAAGTCAGACTATTAGGATTATAATTTCCATTGCTCAGCCTCTCCACCTCTCCAAAAGTGGAGTCGTATTTTCTATGTTGCTTTCTTCCAGAAACAGTACAGAAAGTAGTAATACACAAACCAGAAAAGTATGATGAAAATAGCACAGACTGTGAAAAGATGAAAAGCCAGTTTCAAGAGCCATTGCTATTCTTTTATTAGAATCTAGAAACATCTCTCAACATTGTAAATTATGAATAATTAACCAACCTGTTTGACTCACTGCCACTCATTTTTTTTTAAAGCTATCAGCCCTGGAATTCCCCAGATGCAGCAGTCGAATTTTAGATTATGTTTCTATCTTCTTTATTACGATGGATAGATGATTGATTTGATTGTCTGGATGATATGCAAAGAAAATCATTTCACGGCAACTCGGTAGATATTACAACAGTAGATAAATTGGCAAATACTGTACATGTGTAGTGAAGGAAAATGTGACGCTTCGGTGCATTAAAACTGCTGAAATTAATATAGATTTGCCCAATATGGGTGGTTTAATTTTCCTCAATGGGATTTAGTTGACTGTCTCCATGTTATTCTACATCTATCTAACTGCTGGCCGACATGACGTTCCTGTGCCCATTGCAGAGCAAACACTTACATTTGTTCCGACCGAGCGAGTTTCATCCTTTGAAATGTAATACAGCCTTTTGATTTTTTGCTGTATTTACAATTTTCTGAGTGCATTAATGAAGCAAAGCTTTCATGTGTTCTTCCAGATACACTGTGATGTTCGCCCAGAATTGATTAATGCACAAGATGAAATGGAAAGGGGGAAGTGCAGAGGATTGATATTGGGACGGTATGAATGTGCCCTGACGAGAACTGAACGACAGCAACCTGCGAGGCTTCAGAACTTTTGAGCTGGTTCATCTTCCTCATACGCGGTGAGACTCTTGCCTCACCAGTCACATTTTCCTGCCTATACTTACGATCCCTACGAATATAGACACCACTCGGTTTCAGGGAAGGAAAGCCCTCAATGAGATCTGTGCGGTCAGTTCTCCAGATAGCACACATTATTCAAAAAATGTCGCATCGCGCTAATTTATTTTAGGTATTAATGCATTGACATTTCAACGATCATTATCGTTTACCATCAGATCACTGAATCAGCGCGGAAAACTGCAATGATCTGAATAAACTTTAGCTAGAGGTCAGAAGACAATGAACGGCAGATAGAAAAAAAATGTATTTTTAAATAAGCGATGGTATCGAGATCTTGAAATGGTTATTTTTTGAAAGTTAGTCAATTTGTTGAGGCAATATTTCCATGATGAGCTAAGTGAATATGGTTGAATTTATCCAGTTTGTTTTTTTTCTGGAAGCTGTTTTCTGTAAGGTAGTAGATTCAATAACATTGTACACTCCTAAAAGAAAAATCTAAATATCGTTAATTTATATTTCTCCCAGTCATTTTAAATCAATTATTTTATATTTGTCAATCTGGTGGCACAAGCGGTGTGGCCTCAATTCCTTCCTCTCTGTGGTATCAGAGATAAGAAAGATATCCGAGGTGATGGACGTCCATAATGATAATTGTTGTTTCCTGCGACAGCATTTCATGCAGATTTGGTCAATTGTTCTCAGGGATTCATTCATAATTTATTGGATCGCACCTGCTCCTTTTGCAGTTTTCCTTCAAGCATATTGGTGTATCGATACCATGCTGAGTTGTGGTCAGTCAATTTGCTCCTCACTATGTAACTATAGATGTTTGTCAACGTTTCGGATGAATGGCCGCATCGCCTCAAACTCCTAACATATTGGTGTTTCTTTCTGCATTTAACAATTTTCCGAAATCCCTCTCTCTCTCTCTGCCTGCGGCCAATGTCTCTGTCTATGTTATTTTTTACAACTGTTGCCCATGAAACTGTGATACATATAAACAGACAGTAAGTCGCAGGACTCATGTGTTCAAGAACACAGTTTATATAAATACTCAGATTTCTACCTTTGTGTTGCTGTCTTGATACGGTGCAATTTGAACCCCACCTCCATCGTGTTCTCCGTCAATCTCCGGCTGAGATCCGGAACACTAAGTTGGTGTCATCGGCCTAATTGCAAACGGAGTTGGACCAGAAATTGTCTCCGAATTGAACGTGTCCTCGACGAGAGGATGTCTCTGAAAACAGAGCACTTCTTGCAGGTTACTAGCAAGTGGCGAAGATGGTATAAAACAAGAGCTTCACGGGCGTTTCGATATTCTGGAGTCCCAATCAGCTACAGAATGTAAGTTGAAGTACCAGGAGTAAAGAGGGGCTGCATTCTTGGAATTAGAGTGTTAGAGTGGGAGTTTCAAGCTTTGACTCAAGGTACTTTGACGAGACGAGTCTGAAGCCGAAGAAACAGATCACAAAATTCGGTCTTGGTTTCCCGTTGTGCAGTGCAGGCAAGATGGCAAACATAGCAGTGGAATGCTTCCTCGGAAGGATGTAGGAATTAATGAAATCTGATACTCCCTGATTACTACACCTGCGTGTAGTGTAGTCAATTCCAGGTCATGAAAGCCGGCATTCAGGAACTGGAGTATGAGTTAAATGAACTAAGTATCATTCGGGAGGCAGGGCATTTGACAGATACCTCTTGTGAGTAAGGGGTTACAGCCATTCTGCAGAATACGGGGAACGGATGGCTTAACACAGAGAGAGATAAAGGGAGAAAATATTGCATAGCCGCCCTGTTGTTTTTCACGTCAGTAACCTTTATCGACCTCCGGGTATTGCTGAGGGGGAAACCTAATTGGGTAAGGTACAGCAGCCAGACCAATGGTCTTGTGGTTGCATCTGAGCCTCGAAATGGAGCGTGAAGTCAGACGTCAGAATTTAGACATAGTGTACTCGGCGTTTTCAGTTCTGGGCACCTAACTATTGGAAAGATGTGGACACTGTAGAGATAATGCAATGGAGATTTACAAGGATAGTGTTTGGATTTGAGAACATGCTCTAAGGAAAAGAATGAGTGAACGTTGTATTTTCTCCTTCGAGCGAGGAAGGGTGAGATGTGACCAGATAGATGGTTAGAACATGTTGAAAATTATTGAATGTGCTGGAAGTTGTAGAATTGATTGTTGTTATTATTTTTTTTTCAGAGGTAAAATTGCAAACGCCTGGGAAATAGTTTTAAGATGCTTCAGAATAGGTACAATTTGGGATGTTAGAGTTAAGATTTTTATTTCGACAGAAAGCGATCGGTTCTGGAATGCACTGCCAACTCAATAAGATCTTTAAAATAAATAAATTTTAAGACATCTTGATAGCTGCACGGAGCTTAGAATACGAGAGAGCTGTGCGGTTACAGAATTCTGGGCAATTTCTAGAGTAGATTTCACGTTCGGCACAACATTATGCGCCGGACGATCTATAATGTGACTCAATTTTTATGGTCTGTGTTATATTTTCGATTATGTCCAATCAGTGGTGAAGATAAGGCTCAGGTATTCTCGTCTATTCTTCAAAGATTGCTTCCTTCAGTTCATTTGCTGGGAGGTAAGATACAGATCTTTGTAGTTTAATACTAGGAACAAACAGAAGGCGGTGTTTAGATTTACGAATTTGAAGTGTAAACTATAATCAACAATCTAACTTTGGAGGATGACTGTCTGTTTTGTCTAGAGATGAGAGTACGGCAAGTGAGATACCGTCTGCCGTAGATCAGTTTTAGCTTCAGAGAAATCCGAAGGGTCGAGATGCCTGATGGACTGCTGTTGATATGTAGCGACACCACCACGTTCTCGAATCATTTCAGAATCATTCACGTGACAGACACTATAAATCGTTATACTTCGTGCTACTGGTCTTCCTAACGCAGGTGTAAACTTCAATTTGAGTCCGAAGTAAATTACGATTAGTCACACATAGCTCCCTCACATGTTGGTCTGTGCTGTTGCTGTGGCTTTTGGATATGTGACTCGTTGGACTCTGCTGACACACGCTGGAATGCAACACGACGGACCTACCTTGCTGTCTTCTCACGTCTCTGTTGTATACGACACGGGTCCCACCAAATGCCTGAACTTCAGATTCCTCGCCTAAATAAACCTTGATTTTTGTGATGCTGCGTTATAGACTGCAAACAACAATCGTCGGTTGTTAAGAAATAGCAGATTGTACACTACATTCAGTTATAATAATGTATAACTAAAGTATATATATGAATGTTACGTGAACTGATGTTTTTCTTCAAAAGAAAGAAATAAGAGAAAGTCCTATTTTGCACTGATTGGAGCTCAATTTCAACATGTCTGTCATTCAGTTACTGGATCCTCGTCTAAGTGAAAACATATGACATCTTCCGATTAATGCTCGAAATCGATCTCATACGAACGGCAGTATTAGACCTTCTTCCCTGAAAGATCGTATCTTCACAAAGCACACTATGCAGCAGGGACACCATACTCAGCCAACTTCCGTCATGTCTTCTCCCAGCTTCCGCCAAAAAACGAGTCCCGCAACCACCAATGTGTTTCATAAATCCAATCCACCAGCATTCTCCATAAATTCTCCCAAAATCACCATCGAGATTCAATAACACCACTTCCCTGTTGAAAAACAAAGGCCCCTATCTCCAGTTCAAAACCCAAAATAGGCTGAAAACAGAATCAGACAGCGTTTACAGAAAAGCAAATGTGAAATTTCTCCGGTATTGAAGTAAAATCTTAACCGGGGTGTTACAGTCTGCGCTTACCATCATGCCGTGTTCTCATGTCCGGTGACAACGCGTCCGAACACCTCTTACTCTATCTGCAAGCAATTGATTTCAGACAGTTCCCCGTCCACTTTGTGGCACAAACTGCGCAGCGACTTCACCGAGATGTAAATATAGGGAAAGATCTCCTCTCTTTCCTCCGGGAATCTGGGCCTAAATTTTAGCGTAGGATCTGCTGCACTTCCAGTCGCCAAACCTTTCCTCCACCGATTGCAGATAATTAGTCTTGGCAGCTGATGGATTTGCTGTCTCAGGCAAACTCACTTTATCCGCTGCCTGCTCCGTTTAAGCACTCTGCGCGTTTCAGCTTTTTTCATATTTTCCGGTAAAAGCTATTCATCTAGTAACTTAAAAATCTGCTGAGACCCAGACTCATATTTCTCTTCTCCATCTCGTGTGGGATTGTCAATCTACAATAACCTTGTCACTTAGAAAATGTTCCTCTGCCATTATCGACCAGTGATGTAATAGCCGAAATGAATTCAACATGTAAATCAGCAGCTGAAATGCTCAGCGCATGTATTACCCTTCCCCAAAAAATGCAAAAAAAAAATAATGAGGATGTCTTTACAGTCTCCGTCCTCCGTAGCTGGAGACTCGACTTCCAATTCGGGACCTTCGCCAAGTTCGCGGTCTATTTGAAGGCATGGACGGGCCTTGGCCCCGCGTTTCCTGGTAGTCAAAATAAAAGTAGGTAGATCCTCTCCCGTTACTGCAGCACTTCTGTGATCTATCACGTCATCATTCAGCGCCATTCTATTAAAATACCGTTCCATGATCTCACTTCTACTTCGATTTATACAGCGATTTATAAAGTATAATCAATAATTCATCTCCGCTGCGGATTTCCACATCTCTCACAACACAAGCATTAGTAAAGGGCAATTTCCTACTCCCATCAATGCTTAAGTTCTGCGTTTTCTTTAAAAATTCGCCTTAATCACTTTCTCGGATTTTTTTTTTTAAAACAGGCTTAAACACAAACTTACTTGATCATTTTTCAGGACAATAACACAGAGTTCAAGGAAATCAATCCAGGTTGATAGTTCCACAATGAATCCACTTTTGGTTCGGTAACTCTGGGCCGATTATTCTTTCATATTCGCATCTAAAATAGTCAGAAGTACATTGAAGTTGGAACTCCATGAGAACTTGAAGGAACAATGCAAAATAAGAAAGTGGACAGATAATTGAACAGACTCACCACCATCTGTGAAAAGCATTTCCTTCTCATCAGTCCTACATCTCTATCCCTCAATCAGAAGTCTATAGCGCCGTTCTGGACTTACAGACATGTAGTAACAACTTCCCTGCCTGAATTGTATCTATCCCTTCCATAAATATACATGATTCAATCAGGATCTCCAGTCTCACTTCTGAATTCCTGTGAGCACATACCAAAGAGCCTCAAATTCTCATAGTGCAACCGCCGCATCTCTGGAATCAACTTGGTGAATCTCCTCTGCACTGCATCCTCAAGTAAGTAGACCAGAACTGCACACACTACTTCAGGAACAGCCTCAACAGTACCAGTAACAGTTGCAGCATAATATCCCTGTTCATAAATTCAATCACGCTAGCAATGAGGGCCATCATTCCATTTGCCTTCTTGATAGCCCACTGAACCAGGAAAACAAAACTTTGAGATTCATGTATAAGCACTCCCAACTCCGTCTGAACAAGGACATGCTGCTTTTTTAACATTTAAGTAATATTTGCTCTTTCCATTTGCCGTTTACAGTGGATGACCTTGCATTTACAAGCGTTGCACTTGATCAGGCAGAAATTTGCCCATTCGATTAACTTAACTTTTTCCGTAGATACAGAAATATGGGAAGAGGGGGTGGGGTGGCCCTGTTGCTGAGGAATGAGATTCAGTCCTTAGCAAGGGGTGACTTAGGAACAGGGGAAGTAGAGTCCGTGTGCATTCAGCTGAGGAACAGTAAGGGTAAAAAGACCCTAATGGGTGTTGTGTACAGGCCCCCAAACAGTACCGTGGATATTGGGTACAAGGTGATTAGGGAGTTAACATTGGCATGTGCTAAAGGTAATGCAGTCGTTATGGGAGATTTCAACATGCAGGTGAACTGGGAGAATCGGGTGAGTGCTGGACCCCAGGATAGGGAGTTTGTGGAGTGTCTGAGGGATGTATTTTTGAAACAGCCTGTGCTTGAGCCAACCAGGAACGAGGCTCTTTTGGACTTGGTGAAGTGTAATGAACAGGAATTGATAAGTGATCTTGATGTAAAGTAGCCATTAGGAAGTAGTGATCATAACATGATAAGATTTTATCTACGATTTGTGAGGGATAAAAGCAGATCAGAGGTGCAGTGTTGCAATTAAATAAAGGAGACTACGGAGACATGAGGGAAGTTAAATGGCCAAAATTAAATGGGCGGATGACCTGGCAGGAAAGACAGTGGATTAGCAGTGGCAGATATTCTTGGGGATATTACAAAATATGCAAAAGCAGTTCATTCCAATGAGAAGGAAGCATTCAAAGAGCAGGAAGGGGCCACAGTGGTTGACAAAAGAAGTCAGGGATTGTATAGCATTAAAGGAAAAGAAGTATGACAGGGCTAAGATGAGTGGGAATACACATGATTGGGAAAGTTTTAAGGATCAGCAGATCTTAACTAAAACAGCAACACGGAGAAAAAAAAATCAGTTATGAGCTCAGTCTAGACCGGAATATAAAAGGGGATAGCAAAAGGTTTTTTAGCTATGTGAAGAGAAAGAAGATAGTTAAGAACAATGTTGGCGCCTTGAAGAATGAATTGGGAGAAATTGTTATGGGTAACAGGGAAATGGCAACAGAAATTAATGCGTACTTTAGATCTGTCTTCACCAGGTAGGACACAAGCAATCTCCCAGATGAACGGATGGGCCAGGGTCATAAGATATCAGAGGAATTGAAACAGACTGACATTAGGAAAGAAACTGTGATGAGTAGACTGATAGGACTGAAGGCTAATAAATCAACGGGTCCAGATGGTCTGCATCCGAGGGTTCTAAAAGAGGTGGCTCGGGAAATTGCGGATGCATTGGTAATCATTTTCCAATGTTCCTTAGATTCAGGATCGGTTCCTGATTATTGGTGAGTGGCTAATGTTATCCCACTTTTAAAGAAGGGAGGGAAGGAGAAAACGGAGAGCTATCGCCCTGTTAGCCTAACGTCAGTCGTGGGGAAGATGCTTGAGTCCATTATTAAGGACGAAATAGTGGCATATCATGATGGCAGTAATAGGATTAGGCCGAGCCAGCATGGATTTACCAAGGGCAAATCATGCTTGACTAATCTGATGGAGTTTCTTGAGATTGCAACAAGGATGTTAGACGAGGGTAAGCCAGTGGTAAGCCAGTGTACCTAGATTTTCAGAAGGCATTCGATAAAGTGCCACATAGGAGATTAGTGAGTAAAATCATGGCAGTGGGGGCAGGATTTCAACATGGATAGAAAACTGGTTGGCAGATAGAAAGTAAAGGGTAGCAGTGAATGGTTGTTTCTGGGACTGGCTGGAGGTGACTAGTGGGGTACCACAGGGCTCTGTATTGGGACCACAGCTCTTTACGATTTATGTCAACGATTTAGATGAGGGCATTGAAAACTATATCAGCAAGTTTGCTGACGATACTAAACTGGGTGGCAGTGTGACATGCGAAGAGGACGTTAGAAGTATACAGGGAGACTTGGATAGGTTGGATGAGTGGTCAGATGCTTGGCAGATGTCATTCAACGTGAATAAATGTGAGGTTATCCACTTTGGAAGCAGGAACAAGAGGACAGTGTATTGTCTGAACGGTGTAGAGTTAGGCAAGGGAGAATGCAAAGAGACCTAGGAGTCCTAGTTCATCAGTCAATGAAGGTGAATGAGCAAGTTCAACAGGCAGTGAAGAGGGCAAATGGAATTTTGGCATTTATTACAAGGGGAATTGAGTACAAGAGCAAGAACAAGGCAGGGACTGGGTATTGATAGTGAATGATCAGCCATGATCTCAGAAAGTCGGTGCAGACTCGAGGGGCCGAATGGTCTACTTTTTAACCTATTGTCTATTGTCTACTGTAAACGCCGCCTGCACATTTTAAGCACTGAACCAGACTAAGCTTTTCCATATTATCCGTCAATCGGCATTCATCCAGTAACTTCAAAATCTTTTGAAACCAAGCCTCATATTCCTCTTCCCTTTCTAATGTGGATTTGACTCCAGAGAACATTGTCAGCCTACAATAACTTCGGAACTTCGAACATGTTCCTCTGCATTTATCTACCAGTGATGCAATAGCCACAATGAACTCAACAGGTAAATCAGAAAATGAAACGCTCAGTGTTTCTATCAGATGAATCAACTCCTTCCAAACAAACTGAAAAAAAGGTGTTTTTTTTAGTGTATCCGCCCTCCATTGCTGTAGACTCGACTTCCAATTTGGGACATTCGCCAACTTTGCGTTGTCTTGAAGGTATGGACGGACCTTGGCCTTGCATTTCCTGGTACTCAAAATGAGTACAAGCATCAGTAAGGGGCAATTTCTCAATGCCATCAACGCTTAACTCCTGCGTTGTCTTTAAACACTCCCCTTATCACTTTCCCGGAAAAATATTTTAAAACATCCTTAAAGACAAACTTACTTAATCAATTCTGAGGAGAATCATACAGATGTCAAGGAAATCAATCCAGGTTGATAGCTCCACAATGAAAAGACTTTTGATTCGGTATCTCTGTGCTGATTAATTTTAAATATACGTATCTTAAATAGTCCAATGCACATTACTTTGGAGCTCGAAAAGAACTTAAAGAAAAAAAAGCAGTATAAGAAGGTAGAGCAGGTTCGTCTAGCTGGACTGAAGAAGCTGCTCCGCCTTTGAAAAAAAATCATGTTTAATCTGGCCATGGACTCATTTCCACCTACCTGTATTTTCCTCATAATCATTATTTCCCCTAACATGCCGAAATCTATCTAACCTTGTCTTAAATGTATTTACCAAAGATATGTTTACTGCTTTATTTGACAGAGAATTGAACATACTCACCACTATCTCTGAAAATTATTTCCTTCTCATCAGTCCTATATCTCTTCCCCTGAATGACGACTCAATGTGCTCAATTCTGGTCTCACCCACATGTGGTAACAACTGGCCTGTCTGAATTGTATGTTTCGTATTCCGGCAACAATAAATATATGAGTTCGGCAAGGGTTTTATATAAAAAACAACACGTTTATTAAACAGAGAAAACAAACCCCCCAAAAGTAAACAAACACTAACGTAACTGGAAACAAACTGCGGTGCAGCAGCCCAAACAGTTCTTAAAGCGATGTTGCAAAAATAGTTCTTGAAAGTGGTATTGCCAAAAGTACGATATGCTCACAGTCCATTTGAAAGGAGAGACTTTATAAGACGATTTCAATTCTCTTTCACGTCGCTTGCTTCGATCCCCGACTTCGAACTTCCAACGAAGAATTTACGAAACGAAACGGCTTAAAGGCACTCACCCTTCCTTCTTCACTACCTTCAATCCTTTCTGGTTAAACCTGGGGATTAACATGAAGATAGTCAACGAAATCCTTCCAAGTAAGGATCAAACAGAGGTTGAAACCCGTTTCACCGTAGAAAGCGATTCTCCTCGATCTTTAACACCCGAACGTCTATCTTCAATCTGCACTGTCTCGAACTAGCAGAATCGTAAAGAACCTGCTGGCAATGACCTTTTAAACTTTAGGCATTAGATAAAAACTTCATCCTTCAACTAAACTGCGCCATCACTTAAAACACGCAGTAGCAAGAAGTTGATTTGGCAAATCCAGCCACGAAAAGCACCTCCTCACAAGGTGGTGTCTACCTTTTATAACCTGTAAAGAAAACCTGTCACATTATCTCGACTGGCAGGAAAATGACGTCCTTCCACCATCACAAGACCATTACCTCATGTCCAGTTTAGCTTCAACCCCAGTCATGTGACAAGGGCACCACTGTCATGTGTCACGAGTACGTAACACCTCCCTCCAAAAAAACATTTTTGGTCTGACAAGAACAATTTTTTTTAACAGTTGTTTACAAAAGAATACAAAGGTATAAATTTTATAATATATACAATACACAAAACCATCATATAACAACTTATAACTCACAATACAGTAGGAGTGTTATAATTGAAACAAAAAACACTCCATAAAAAATACAGTTTACATTCAACATCGAGATAGACAATCAGCAACCACATTATCTTTACCTTTAATATGAGTTATCACAATAGTGTACTCTTGTAATATCAAACTCCAATTTAATAATCTTCTGTTTTTGTTTTTCATCTTACTCAGAAAACCTAACGGATTAAGATCAGTGTAAACAATAAGTGGTTTTTGAGTTGTACCAACATATACCTCAACATATTCCAAAGCTAACACAAGAGATAACAATTCTTTCTCCATTGTCGAATTGTTTCTTTAATGCTTATTAAATTTCTTAGAAAAGTAATCTACTGGATGATCAACCTCATCACCCTCATTCCTTTGCATTAATACTGCTCCTGCAGCCTCATCACTAGCAACCACAGCCAATGAAAAAGGTTTTTTCAAAGTCAGGTGCCTTAAGCACAGGTTGTTGACATATCATTGTTTTCAATTTTTCAAAAGCTTCTTGACAAGGCAACATCCACACAAACTTCTCATTCATCTGCAGAAGGTTAGTTAATGGAAGGGCAACATTAGCAAAATTCTTACAAAATTTCCGATAATATCCTACCATTCCCAAAAACCTTCTGAGGGTCTTTTTCCCCGTTGGAGTGGGAATCTCTAAAATTGCCAGAACATTTGCCTGAACAGGAGCTACCTTACCTTGATCCAAAGCATAACCAAGGTAAGTCACAGTGGCATGTCCAAATTCACACTTAGCTAAATTAATAGTTAAGTTAGCTTTTGAAAGCCTTTCAAACAATTTCTCCATCGCAATAATGTGTGCTTCCCAAGTATATTTTCCTGTCACTAAATCAACAATGTAAGCATCAGTATCTTTCAATCCCTGAATCACAGAGTTAATCATCCTCTGGAAAGTACCTGGGGCATTCTTCATCCCAAATGGAAGAACATTATACTCATACAACCCAGATGGAGTTACAAATGCAGAAATCCCTCTACCTCTGTCCATTAATGGAACACACCAATATCCTTTCAATAAATCAATCTTTGTAAGGAACTTTATTTTTCCAACTTTATCTACACAATCAACTATCTAGGAATTGAATATGCATCTGTTTTCGTTACAGCATTCACCTTCCTATCATCCGTAGAAAACCTAATAATACCATCTGGTTTTGGCACCATAACACATGGCGAACTCCAATTCGAGTTTGAATGCCTAATGATATTATTCTCTAACATATATTCAATTTCCTTCTCAGCAAGTTCACATTTTTCGATGTTCATCCTATACGGATGTTGCTTAATAGGTTTGGCATCTCCAACATCTACATCATGTGAAGCTATGGTAGTCCTTCTCGGAACATCTGCAAACAACTCCTTATATTTAAAATTTAACTCCTTCATCTGTTGTCTCTGCTCTAACTGTAAATCTGCTAATTTTTCATCAATATTTTCCAGAATGGTTGAATTTGGTAGCCTAACAGAAACAATGTTGGATTTAGAATGAAAGTCAGATGAATCATCTATCATGTTCCTAGTTAAATCAAACTCATTCTCACAAACCACAACAGTCACAGTATCAGATTGTTTCTCAAACTATGGTTTCAACATATTTATATGGCAAAGTTGTGTTGACCTTCTACAATCTGGAGTTCCTATCACGTAATCCATATCATTGATTTTAGACACAATTTCATAAGGACCATGAAATCTAGCTTGTAAAGGATTTGTCTGAAACTGGGAAAAGAACCAACACCTTATCTCCAGGCTTAATCATCCTCACCCTAGCTTCTTTATCTTACAAAGTCTTCATTTTCTCCTGAGCCAACTTTAAATTGTCCTTAGCTAAGCTACAAGCTTTATGTAACCTGTCCTTAAATTTCAAAACATAGTCCAACAAATTAATGTGTACTTCCTTTCTAATCCACTGTTCTTTCAATAAAGCTAATGTTCCTCTAATTCTATGCCCAAAACACAAGTTCAAATGGAGTGAAACCTAAAGATTCCTGTACTAATTCCCTTACTGCAAATAAAAGTAAGTTTATACCCTCATTCCAATCACTTTCATTTTCCACACAAAATCTCCTAATCATATTCTTGAGGGTTGAATGAAACTTCTCCAAGGCACCCTGCGATTCTGGATGGTAAGCAGACGAACTGATTTGCTTAGCTCCCAATTTATAAACTATCTGTTGAACCAATCCAGACATAAAGTTACTGCCTTGATCAGTTTGTATCTCCTTAGGTAATCCAAAATAAGTAAAAAAAAATATAAGGGCCTTTGTCACAGTTCTAGCTTTTATATTCCTAAGTGGTACTGCCTCTGAAAACCTAGACGAAGTACACATGATAGTCAACAAATACTGATAACCAGTTCTAGTCTTTGGTAATGGAACAACACAATCTACAATAACTTTAGAAAACGTTTCACCAAATGCTGGGATAGGTTTCAATGGAGCTACTGGTGTAACCTGATTTGGTTTACCCACAATCTGACAACTATGGCACGTTTTACAAACATCGCCACATCTTTTCTTAGACCAGGCCAGTAAAAATGATTTAAAATCTTGTCCACAGTTTTCCTTACCTCTTGATGTCCACCTAAAGGCACACTATGAGCTAAAGTCAAAATCTCATTTCGATAAACTTTCGGAACAACTACCTGGTAAACAATATTCCAATCGTCACTTGCAGGAATTGTAGGCGATCTCCACTTCCTCATCAACACTCCTTTTTCCAAGTAATATCCTACTGGCACCTTATCAATTTCACTATCTAGTAAAACCTGCTCTCTTAATTTTATAATCTCAAAGTCTCTATTCTGCTCTGCTATCATCTCCTTCCGAGACAGAGATAAATCTTTATAGTCAGAGTCACTCCAAGAATCTTGTTCTAACAACGAAGATAATAAAGTCTCTGACACATCCTCAAAACTCGAATCCTGAGTTGAACAGTCCTGAGTAACAACCTCATTCTGCACATCAATCTTTTTAGCCATAGCTCTAGTCACAACACAGGAAGAATCTGTGTTAGAATTCAACTCTGGTTCCTCTGACTCCATTGTCAAATGCACTTCAGGAAAAACTTGTCCACCTGCCAAGTCATTACCTAACAATAAAGAAATACCCTTCCCAGGTAAGCTATGCTGTAATCCTACTTTAACAAATCCTGTAACTAACCCTGACTTTAAATTTACTTTATGTAAATGTACAGGCATAAAATCACTTCCAACACCTCTTATATAATTTACCTCACCAGTATCAGACTCTTCATTAATCTTTAACACACTGTCTAACATCAGTGATTGAGAAGCACTAGTATCCCTAAGGATTCTTATTGGCACCAGCGTCGATCCTTCTTTCAAGGATACAAACCCTTCAGTTATAAAATGATCATTTCCCTTTCTAACTTGGTCAGACTCTAACAAAGCCTCCTTTGTGTTTATCAAACACTGTGACTTTACAGTTGCTTCAGTATGTTGCACACAAGCATCTGGAACTGCTTCCTTCTCTTTCTTTTTCAATTTGAAACAGTTAGCTATTATCTGGCCAGGCTTCCTACAATAGTTACAAATAAGACCAAACTGTCTTTCCTTCACAGGCTTTCCTTTCTCCTTAACTTTCTCATTAACCTTTGCTTTAATTTCTGATTTGCCTTGAGTCTCCACGTTATTTTTCCACTTAAAAATTCTGCCCTGAGGAAATTTATTCTTATGGATTAAAACATACTCAGCAGCTAATCTAGCACAGTCCTGCAATTTATCAGTATCCTTCTCATTTAAGTAAGACCGTACTTCAACAGGAATGTTTCTTTTAAATTCCTCCATTAAAATCAGCTCCCTCAATGTATCATAGTCCCATTTACATTTTTTGAAGAAATCCATCTCTCAAAACACATAGCTTTATCATAGGCAAATTCCACATAAGTTTTTTTTTCCACAGACTTTTTCAAACTTCTGAATCTTTCCCTATAAACTTCTGAGACCAACTCATATGCGTTTAAGACATGCATCTTTACAATATCATAATCAAGTGCTTGTGCAGCTGTTAAATCCGTGTAAACTTGTTGTGCTTTAACTTTAATTACCCTCTGCAACAACACTGACCATTTATCTTTCGGACACTCTGACATCCGAGCAATAGTTTCAAAATGTTGAAAATACCTTTCCACTTCTGTTTCACAAAATGGCGGGACCAATTTAATTTCTTGACTAGCAACAAAAGTTTTTTTAGAACCAGAAGACTGATTCCCAGACCTTAATTCCTTCATTGCATATGCAAATTCTCTCTGCTTTTGTTCCGCCTCCAAATTACACCTCTCCAATTTCATTTGTTCGATTTGCAACTCCATCTCCAAATTACTTATTGGAAACGACTCTAAAACCAAATCCTCAAAAACACCCGAATCCACGTAGTTTGACGCGATTTTCCCCTGTAAAACAGCCTTAGATGTAGTTTACAAAATACATTTAAGTTGCAGTCTACTAGCTATCTCAAACACCTCAGTTTTTTTCGCCTTCGCCAACACCTCTGCAGCTGGCGAAGCCAAAAACTCATCAATATTCATTTCTGCCGAATACCACAAGACAAACAAAAGAAACGAGTAATCCCCTTTTCCAAAACACCGACTCAAAAGTCAGCAAGCATTTAAACTCAAAAGATCCAATCCAGTCGCAGCCCCCATATTTAATACTACGTATTCAGGCAACAATAAATATATGAGTTCGGCAAGGGTTTTATATAATAAACAACACGGTTATTAAACACAGAAAACAAACCCCCCAAAAGAAAACAAACACTAACGTAACCGGAAACAAACTGCGGTGCGGCAGCCCAAACAGTTCTTAAAGCGATATTGCAAAAACAGTACTTGAAAGTGGTACTGCCAAAAGTTCGATATACTCACAGTCCATTTGAAAGGAGAGACTTTATAAGACGATTTAAATTCTCTTTCACGTCGCTTGCTTCGATCCCCGACGTCGAACTTCCCACGAATAATTTACGAAACGAAACGGCTTAAAGGCACTGACCTTTCCTTCTTCACTACCTTCAATTCTTTCTGGTTAAGCCCAGGGATTAACACGAAGATAATCAAAGAAATCCTTCCAAATAAGGATCAAACAATGGTTGAAACCCGTTTCACTGTAGAAACCGATTCTCCTCGATCTTTAACACCCGAACATCGATCTTCACTCTCCACTGACTCGAACTAGCAGCATCGTAAAGAACCTGCTGGCAATGACTTTTTAAACTTTAGCCATTAGCTAAAAACTTCATCCTTCAACTAAACGTGACAAGGGCACCAGTGTCATGTGTCACGAGTACGTAAAATGTATCAATCCCTTCCATAATTGTGCATGTTTCTATCAGGACCTCTTGTCTTTCTCCTGAATTCCGGCGAGCAGATACCCAAGCGCCTCAATTTCTCCTCATAGTGCAACCGCCTTATCTCTGGAAACTACTTGGTGAATCTCCACTGCACTGCATCCGCAGGTAAGTAGAACAGAACTGCACACAATACTCCATTTACAGGCTCAGCAGGCCAAGACACAGTTGCAGCATAGCCTCCCTGTTCTTAAATTGAATCACGCTGGCAATTGGGGCCAGCATTCCATTTGCCTTCTTGATAGACTGCTGAACCAGAAAACCATCCTTTGTGATTCATGAATAAACACTCCCAACTCCATCTGCAGAAAACAATGTTGCATTGTTTTTACCATTTAAGTAATACTTTGCTCCATCATTTTGCCGTTCAATGTGGATGACCTCGCATTTACAAACACTGTACGTGATCAGTCAGAAAAGTGTACATTCTATAAACTTTGCTATTTCCGTCTGCAGACTCCCCTTGTCTTCTGCAATATTTGCTTTTCCAATCTGCTTAGTATCATCATCAAACTTAGATAATCTACACTGAGTAGTCTCATGCAATTAATTGAACAGTTATGTGCCCAGCACTATACCTGCAGCACACCGCTGACCACCGATTCCGAAATAGCTAACAAAGATATATTCCTAGAACTCTGTGTTAACTATTGGCTATCCAATACTCCATCCATGCTAATACATCACGCGAAACTCCAGGCATCCTTACATTTTGCAGAGTAAGTGGGTAAGACGTGAAAAAATAGGACCTAACAAATGAAACAGTGGGAATGTGTGTATGGAACCAGAGGAAAGAGAAGAGGTACTTAATGAATAATTTACGTCAGAATTCGCTATGACAAAGGATCTTGGTGATTGTAGTGATGATTTGCAGCAGCTGTAAAGAATTAGCATGTAGATATTATAAAAGAGGATATGCTGGAACTTTGGAAAAGCATCAAGTTGGATAAGTCCCGGTACTGGATGATATGTACTCCAGGCTACTGTGGAAGTCGAGGGAAGAGATTGCTGAGCCTCTGGTGATGATCTGTGCCTCACCAATGGGGACGGGAGAGGTTCCGAAGGATTGTAGGGTTGCGGATGTTGTTCCTTTATTCAAGAAAGGGAGTAGAGATAGCCGAAAAATTAATAGACCAGAGTGTCGTAACTTCAATAATAAGTGATTGATGGAGAAGATCCTGAGAGTCAGGATTTATGAAAATTGGGGAAGAATAATAAGATTCGGAATAGTCAAGGGCACGACGGGCCTTTCGAGTGATTGAATTTTCTGATGATCTGGCTAAACATATTGATTAAGGAAGAGCAGTAGATGTAGTGCATATGATTTCAGCCAGGCATTTGTTAAGGTAACCCAAGCAAGACTTATTGAGAAAGTAAGGTTTCATGGGATCCAAGGTGGGATAGTGGATATTGCGGAGGGCTGTCAAGTGCCAAACTGTGCTGAAAAGCGGCAGATGGAGAGAAACACAGATACGTGTGAGGTGGTTTATTTTGTTCTGTCCAATATGATGACAGAATATAGTATTAATAGTAAAACTCTTGGCAGTGTGGAGAATCAGAGGGATCTTGTGGTCCGAATTCATATGGCGTTCAAAGCAGCTGCACAGCTTGACACTATGGATAAAAAGCCATGCGGTGTATTGGCTTTCATCAAAATTGTAAATTATTTTAGTAGCGAAGATGTAGCGTTGCAGTTGTAAAGGAGCTAGCTCAGACCCCACTTAGAGTACTGTGCCCAATTGTGGTCGACTCACTACAGGAAGGATGTGGAAACCATTGAAATGGTGCAGAGGAGATTTACAAGAATGTTGCCTGGAAGAGATCATGCCTTATGGGAACAGGTTGGGTGACCTCGGCCTTTTTTTTCCTTGCAGCGACGGAGGATGAGAGGGAACCTGTTAGAAGTGCATAAGGTGATGAGAGGCATTGCTCGTGTGGATCGTTAGAGACTTTTTTTTCCAGGGCTGAAATGGCTGCCACAAGGGGAGACAGGATTAATGTTCCTGGGAGTAGGTACTTAGGAGATGTCAGGGGTGTTGGTTTTATTTCCTTTTTACGCAGGGAGTGGCGAGACGTGGGATGCGCTACCAGCAAGGATGGTGGAGGTGGATACGATAGGCTAATTTAAGGGACTTTTGGCGAGCTACAAGGAGCTTCGAAAAATAGAGTGTTATAGTCAACGGCAGTAATTTCTAAGGTAGTGTCTCATTCGGCACGGCTTTGTGGGCCGAATGGCCTGTATTCTGCTGTAGGAATTGTATTTTAATAAATGCTTAAACCTGCTGCGTTTGCTAGCTGCAACAGTTCAAATTCTGAGAAAAGTTATCCATATACAGTTTGGAGATTCTGGCGTTGTAATGTTCTGCGGCGGATAAGAGAAACGACTACCACTTTGGTGCCAGGTTTGAGCTGAAGATGGAGAACAATCTCATAGCATATTCATTTTACTGTCCATGGGTGCTTTGCGGAGATATATGCCTATGATTTCAGCCTGACGTACTGTTCAGGAAGGAGGAACATTGACGCTGATGTTTGTCTCAATGTACTCATTAAATGCTGGATAGAGACCAAGAGTGAGCGAACGTTCCTCCCCGGAGAAAAACCCATATGATAGTTTGCCATCGTGGTGAAAGCAACCAGAATGCAAGGGAGGACATCGAATGATAGATCAATTCGGAGCTTCTGATGACGCACTTGCATCAGTTTACTGTAACCTTATTGCTCCGAAGACAAACCAGTTCCATGAAATGAGTACTGTGGATGCGGCAGCTACTCAGTTAGATGATACAAGCATCGGTACTTTTTGGTCAGCGGTCTAGTAGGGAGACATGGACCAAGTGGATAAGATGAAACACGCGTTGGTGCCTCGGTTACTGAGAGAATGGCCTTGCCTGGATTTGGAGAACCAGTACCTTTACCAGGTCATATACCCTCCAGATCTAACTCGGCGTTTCCAGCTGGTTTTGCTTGAGAAGTATCGGAGAATTGTGTTCAATTCTATTCATGATCTTCCTGGACATTCTGGAGTTGAAAAGGCCTATGGATTGCTTAGAGAACGGTTTTACTGGCCCAGAATTAGCGGAGGATAATGAAAACTACAAATCTTGCATTCGATGCACGAGGAAGAAGACGCTGCCAACGAGGGCCGCAACGGTGTTACACTTATAGAATGCGGGGCCATTTGACCTAGTGTGGTCAGCATATGTAACATCTGGCCCACAGCGACAACTGCAAAGGAAATGAAGAAAACCAGGCACTCGCCACAATATCTGATGTTCGAGCGCGAGCCAAGTTTCCCATTCGAAGTTTGTTTTAGTGCCGGCGAGGAATATCTACTACCGAAGATTTATTTTAACTATCTTTCTAATATGAGAAAGGTGCTTAAAAATGCACATGAAATAGCTGAGGTCTCAGATACCAAACAAGATCAAGGAAATAAGTGAAGGAAGGATGGGAAATTTAGTTACTCCCAAGTCATACCGGGAGACGAAGCACTCTGAGGGTTCACTTGGCAAGCGTAGTTCGGCTGACCGGTGGGAGGCTCCGCACCATGAAGTGAAGACTCAGATACCTGAAATACTAATTTTTCGGCTGAAACCAGGATGGGAATGGGCCTGTCACGACTCTCGATCGGAACCACTTTCTGCCTTTGGGACAAGAGGAGCGAGTTGATCCAGACCCGAACTGGAGCTTAAACCCACTAAGCGGACTCTGTGGCGGCGCGGGGTATCTGAATGACCAACAACATGAGAGATAAGACCGGCCCTCGCCTCTGAATAGGATACTGATTGGGAGAATGAGTAAATGTGGGTGTGTTATATTCTGCCTTTTGATAACTTCCCACTGATTGATGAAGAGATTCTCAATCCTTCTGATTGTGTCAGGTGGATTGGGGGATAGGGGCCTGTTGTGGGGCTTGCTATCTGTGGACAACTGGATTCATTGGGACTTTGCACAGGAGGCAGCTGGGCGTAGACAAGGGTTCCGAGTTTCAGGAGGACACGAGTCATAAACCAGGGAGGGCTTAGCCAGGTACAGTCCAAGTATCACATGTAGTGTCGGAACCTAAAGGAGTAGATGAGGAGTAAGGAGTTCTCAAAGAAAGAGGCCACCGGATAGGCTGGCCAACGTAGCACATGGGGAACAGTGTTTGTCATCTATCGCATTGGGGAACTATGTCACTGCTTTTTACACCTGTGTTGGATTTTGTGCTTTGTATGCAGATTTAGAAAATTAACAAAGTGAAATAAGGACTTGACAAAATTTGTTGGAGGAGGGGCAATTCCCTCTGAAATTTGTCACTGTTACTGCTCGCAGAAACAGTAGAATAAATCATACTGAAGGGAGGATCCGGACAGGTGAGTAGAAAATAATACCATCAATTTTTTTCTGTATTTTATGGAAACGTTATTCAGATGGATTGTGTTAGTTTCATGGTTGCCACTTAAATTGGCTGCAAACACTTGATCTACATTCGCGATCAATTTTTTGACATGAATTACGAAATTCATCGATCTAATAATTTATTCGGAAAAAGAACCATATAAAGGTCGGCGAGACCATGACGGTGAGCAGCAACAGTTTCCTGGGTCGTAGATATTGAGAAGTTTGGCATTCCGATATTGAAATGTTCTTACTGGAAATGCAGCTACCTGCTTCACCGTGTCTGAGTTGTGCTCCTAATTCTCACTTGCAGCACCCACAGCTGGCGAAAATAAGATATGAATGTGGAATGAGCTTCCTGTAGAAGTAGTAGAGGCCAGTTCAGTTGTGTCATTTAAGGTAAAATTGGATAGGTATATGTACAGGAAAGGAGTGGAGAGTTATGGGCTGAGTGCGGGTAGGTGGGACTAGGTGAGATTAAGGGTTCGGCACGGACTAGGAGGGTCAAGATGGCCTGTTTCCGTGCTGTGATTGTTATATGGTTATATGTTATATGGAATGTATAAGTCTCTACCCGGATGTATATAGCTTCTTCAAAAGCAAACCTCAAAAAGTGTCTCTTTTCTAGTAACATACGGGATCTGAACCCACTACGGACTGCGACTGAGTAACAGAGGACGGTGAGGGTGTCTGGCACCTGCACACCTCACACGTAGGATTACAGGCGTGCGGTGAATTACTGTTGCTGGTAAACCAAATTGCTCAACGAAATTGATTTGCTGTCCTTTGAGGGAAGAGGGCTATCACAGACTCAATGTGTTTTCACATAATTCGCAGCATGGTGTTGCCAGACGGTACTGGGGAATTTCGCTGGCGCATATTACTGTGGTTGGTCAAGAATGCTTCGACATTTCTGGCAAGTCGGGCTCCGGTCGGCATCTGTGTTGAAGAACCGTTGGGGATTTATGCTGCATACATAATATTGACCTACACGCACGCTGAGATCGTTTTCTGGTGAGTTTTTACATTTTTAATTGTTATTAAACTGTCCAGACTTAATGAAGTAATAGCTGAAAGAACTGCTTTTCAACGATTACTGCCGTAGGTTTGTTGTACAGTATGTGTTGAGAAGTTTCATTTTTTTTTAGATGATTAATCAAATGCTATTTTTTACGGTTTTCTGCAGGTCAGTGGTTAATGGGCTTATTAGTATTCAGCCTATTCTGTCTAATATGCAGAACCCGTTATCTGCCCCATAAACACGACTATGGTGACAATGAGTGGGAAAATAAAATAGCATGGTAAGTGCAAAGGGGATCATGTGGAATTGTAAAATTAGGCAAACACCATAGAAATCAAAGTGTGGCATCCCCATTCTCTCTCGCCAACAGCATGTCCGTGTGTATCTTTGCACTTTCACTTTGTTACAAATGTAACCTTCTCTCTCTCTCTCTCTCTCTGCCTCTCACACACACACACACACTCACACACACACACACACACACACACACACACACACACACACACACACACTCACTCTTACTCTCCGTCTCCTTCTCCCCAACACTGTCTCCCTATTTTTTTCATCCGTCTATCTGCCCATCCATGTATCGATCTATCGATCCCATTGTTTATTTCTCATGTTTTCTTCGATCTTTCTCGTTTTCTTTGATTTAGGAAGCCTGTTTCGTTCTACAATTGAGGCTTCATCAAAGCTATCTTCATGATGTTGTTTGATTGCTGTGTTTATCTACTTTCATGGATTGAATAGAAAAGACTGCTTCATCTCATGATCAACCCGGGAATGTATGGCTCTGAGTTGCTCCAGCAATTCCAAAATTCTGTTTAATCGTCCATATCTGTTTTAATTTATTTGGATATTTAATATCCATATCTGCAGGGAGTTCAACATCGGTTGACCATGACACTGTGAACTATACTTACAAAGAGGAAACAGAGGAATGCATGAGATCGGGTGCAAGGTGTAAATAAATATTGGCATATTGCAGTTCATCAGTTTCTTATTTATCTACCTTCGAGTTGTTACCTTGATTGTTATTTGGATGATATCTCCATTCAGTGCTATTTGATCTCCATCTCCATCATGCTCCCGTTAATCTATGGTTGATTACCGGACCATTGCAAGTGTTATCGTCAAAGTTGAAAACAGACTTTGAATACGAACTCCAGGAAAATGGAAAGCGTCCGCGAAAGCAGTACCTTAGGAAATCGATGGTGAAGATGCGACTTAGGAGTTCCAGATTATTGCTTTATTACCTTGGTCTTCAAGTCAGTTGCTTGGAGGGAGGCTGTCCGTCATTGAAGTTTAATTCTAGAGGCCGATAACCGGTACTCTTCAGATTTCTGACTTTGAAGTGCAACCATTCGTCAGCAATCTAAAGTCTGAGGCTTTCTTATCCACATTTTCCAAGGATATGTGTATGCAAAATGACGATATCTGTCTTAGTTCAGTTTCAGCAGTAGAGAACACTTTCGGGTCGTGTCTGTATAAAGCTAACACGGTTTCTACACGGTTTCACGAAAGCTGACGTCAGAGGCACAATAACTAACTTACCTTGATGCTACTGGTCTTCCTAGCATAGAGGAACCCTGAGACTAGACTACGAAGTTAACTGGGATTCTTCACATGCAGATAACACACACGTTGATCTGTGCATTTGCTGAATAATCGGCTGGGGATTTTGTGTGTATTATTTCTGTGACTTCTATTGGGCAAAGAAAAGAACGAGAAGACAGGCCAATGCGAAGTATCTCGCTTGCAAACTATCCCGTACAAACGGGTCTCTCAAGGAGTATGGGTCTGTTTTTCTTGAAGTTTGTGGTCTGCACAAAGCACCTTGTGCAGCAGGGACGGCATCCTCAGCCATCGTTCGTCCTGTCTTCTCCCAGCTTCCGCCAAACACGAGGTTCACTCCCACTAGAGTCCTTCACAACACATTTCCGCCCCGGGTTCTGTTGAACCATCTCCCAATTACACCATCGTGGTTGGCTGACAGAAATTTCCTAGGTTGAACAACAAAGCTTCTTATCTTTAGTTCAAATCCAAAGTAGGTTGAAATTCGAACAAACTGCTTTTTGCAGAACTGATAAAATGAAATACCTGCGACACAGAAGCAAAAATGTTAAGCAGGGATTACAAACTTCCCCAGCAAAAATAATTATGTCCTCATGACATTGAAACATATTAAACCATTTATTAACACAGTCTTCAACGAAATTTGTGATATCATGACGTCCAATGAATTTGTGAATGGTAGTGCCATACCTCCCAAAGATGGACCAAAACTCAGTTCGCACGTCGCGACATGCGCCAGACTGTCCGGGGGCGTCTGGATTCGAACAGACCTCAGTATTCCATTCTCTGGTGTTACAGATTCAAATTCCCGTTCGCTCCCGTCAAAAAGAGAACGCCTTTCCCAGACGATCATTCATGTCTTCCGCCTGTTCAGTTTTTTTTTGGTTCCATGACCGATTTTATATCGGTCAATTTTAAACGAATTTGCCAAGCGTCCTCATCAACATTGGTCCTACACGACGAGACATCGTTCGGTGGCTGCAGTCGTGTGGCAAATCCTCCCGTATTAACATCAGAATCTGCGGTTGAAAACTTATCTACTCAGCCGAGCTTAGTTTCTCTTCCTCGGACATTCTGGTAAGTTCTGGGGTTCCTGTCACTCTGTGCTCCATCCAGAGAGGCACATGATAGGTTTCAGGACTGTCAATAATCTCTGCTACCCCAACATCTACTTCTGAAATCTCCAGCTTCAATGACAAGTATCGTACGGATACTCCTCACTAAGAAGCCCGTGAATCCCTGGCGTACTGAGTGGCTCTAATGATATATGCGTGATATATCTTTTGTAAGGTGATCTATAAAGCAAACGAGCTTGGTAACTATGTCAAATATGGCTCTGACATAAACACCTTTAATCCGTATGGATTCATCGTTGCTTGGTTCCACGAAATGTTCTGGAATCGTGTTTGGTACTTTAGTAAGTCCGTTGATATACCGACAGGAACGTTAACTCTCCAGAACGTCAGACTCTTTCCCTGTTGTGTCGCTCCGAGGTTTCACCCCTTTTCTTTTCTGTTTCATTTATCGCCGATTTATTTTCTGAGGATTTTCCTGTCATTCACATTTCTGCTCGAAATATCTACTTTCTCAACCAGCTGTAAAGAGATAATAAAATTACTTCTCTGATGATGAGATCGCGCTCAATAGCAGACCTCGCCAGTCGGTCTGAACTCTGATCAGCCGTGTCAACTCATTGATAAGGGGCTCCTGTTATAGCCGTGATTCTGACGTATCGGTGCAGGAGTGAATGCCTCACGGGGTAATCCGTCTGCGTTTCTGGCTAGGGAACGACAGACAGTGAGATTGAACTGTCGTGATTCACCAAAATGCTGTTATATTCTGAACTGCATTTCACATGCAAAAATACTTCCCAACTATTTTTGTCAAATGAAAATCATTCTTTACCAACTGGCATCAAATGCTGAAACACTAAATTGCGATTTATGTGATCCTTCTCTGATTGCAACTGGTCATCCATATCTCAAGCATGCTTCCTCACTTATCTTCTGAATCTGTTACCTTCTCGATTTCCTATACGCTATGTGTTCTTCCTTTCCGGCATTGACAATGTCTCGCCATTCAGAGATGACCTGAATTTATGGAACTGATGTGAGAGTTGAGAAATAGATTCGTCCCGGTTTATATCTTTATAACGCTTCCTCATTAGAGTATCTGCAGACGAGTCGATATCCAGGAAATTCTTCAATATACGGTTGAATAGATCAAACTGCAAATCTAAATAAACATGCACCGCAACCTATGATAATGTTCCTTCCTTCTGGAACATTTCTGCACTATCTATGACCTGGGTAAAAAGTTAATTTATATTGATTTCAACGCACCTATTGTGCCAGCTCCAAAGATACATGCCATATAGCTAGAGCAACATCAAAGTCGTTTCAGCACATAAAAAAATAAAGTTAAGAACAGCTGGTAAAAAAAAACCTGGCCGCAGCTTGAAGTTGCATAGAATCATGTAAGCACCTTTCACAAATATAAATTAACTTAAGCAGAACAATCATTTTAACAAAATGATCTACGATATAATGGAATATAATGGTCATCGTAGTTAGTCTGTAATGATTCTGTTCTTGCCCGGATGAAATCTGTTCTCTTGACACAGATATTCTCAATTTATTTGTACATATGTCATAAACAGAGCTTCGAAGAGAAAGAACTCTGGACGCAGTATGGAAAGATAATATCATTCGAACACACAACACCTTTATATGACAGGAGGCAGCAGAGCGGTATCGGAGAATCAATGATGACAGTTTTCAACTATGGCAAGCATAGGATGTCTGTGCGAGAGAAAGAGAGTGGGAGAGAGAGAGAGAGAGAGAGAGAGAGAGAGAGAGAGAGAGAGAGAGAGAGAGAGAGAGAGAGAGAGAGAGAGAGAGATTCTGACATTGTTCAGGAGGTGGTTTTAATTGTCTGTGCGAGAGGAAGAGAGTGGGGGGGAGAGAGAGTGAGAGAGATGCACATATGCACGTACTGAGACATAAATACATAACACCGGAAAATACACTTCCGTTCCCATTTTCGTTCCCAAGCACCACGACTTTTTTCCTGATGTCTAGCCCTGTACGTGGCGTTGAGTATGCATTTCTCCTGTCAGCTTGGAGTCCGGATACTTGATATACTCTCGGGCTGCTCAGATTGTTTTTACCCTCTGTAGGAAACTCTGGTGATCAGTTTGCCTCCCAACAACTATCAGAGGTAATAGTTATGGAATGACACAATATATAAGTTAACTTTAATTATTGGGCAATGCTTAATGTAGATTTTGCTTCCTACTACCCGCAGTCAACCGGAGAAATGCTAGGATATCTACTGAAGAGATTAAGTCTTGGTTATGCACATCAGTCGCCTTATTTGAAAGATTGATTTTCGGGAGAGCATGAGAAAGACGGTTTTCAGGTTACTTTATGTACATCTGGAGTTGTGTGCTCCAACTCGGTCATGTGTCTCTGCATCGTATTGACAAAAATGTTCTTGGCAAGTCGCAGATACGCACAACCACAGTCCATACGACATATTGAGCTTTCATAAGAGTGCATTCTCACCTGTGTGAATTAACGTGTAATTCCCATCTAATCTATGAAAATTCCAGGGGGAAAATTCTGGAATCTGGAGGGGAGCAGGGTTTGTTTAAGAGAGCTCCTGTTAAATACGGCATTCCAAAGATAATCTGCCTCTACATCTGCTGTATGAATCGCTGTGCACAGAACAATCTGTTTTCTTTCCACGAGAGAAACGAGAGCAATTATTTTGTAAACTTTCACGTTCAATGACATTAAACTGAATATCTAATTTAACATTCCAGAAGTAACTTTGCTAGGCGTATTATTTTCTATCAATCATCACCTACAGTAAGCGTTTCAGATAGGAGGAAAACCCGTACGTGTCCAATAGTAGATATTCTTCAAAATCTTTCTTAGTTGTTGTACATGGAACGATGTAAATCAGGAATGTCAGAGCAGACACCTATAAGATCACGAGTGGCATTAATCGTTTAGATAACCAGAGGCTTTTTCCCCGAGTGCTAAATGGGTAAAACGAGGGGCATTGTGTTACGGTTCTAGGAAATAGGTAACGATGGGATGTCAGGGGTTTTCACACAGAGAGTTGTTGATGCGAGAAGTGCACTCCTGACAGCGGTGGTGGAATCGCATCAAATAGGGTTTTTAAGACCCTCAGTCAGGTACATGGAGATTAGAAAATTAAATAGCTCGGCTCTACGGAAATTCTAGGATGTGTCTAGAGTAGATTGCATGTTCAGCATAACATTCTGAACCGAAAGTCCTGTAATATGCTGTAGATTTCGATGTTCTGTGTTCTAGTTTGATTCCGAATGCCTATGCAGCTATAAGGAAAATAAGAAATTATTCAATTCTGTCGAATGTGTGCTCTCAGAGGCAAAATAACTCTTTCACATAGCTTCAGTAGCTCAGTATTTACGTGCTTGACAGCAGTAGATATGGCTCTAGTGGAACCATGATATGGTATCAAATTTTAGTTGCAATAATATATATATATATATATATATATATATCATGGTATACACACGACTTTAAAGAAACATTTTTTAAATGCAAGGATATTGATGCAGTTCCCATTTCCAATTGCAGAGTAGGTGGTCTCGTAATCCAGTGAGTTAAGTGGAACATCGTAATAAGAGTTTATTAGAATGTTTCGCAGATCCGCTACATTTATCTGAGAGTACAGATCTCCATCGGCATTTTCAAGCAATTACGGCCTCTTGGCTGTGGGCATTTATTGCATTGAAACAAGAAGTAATTTTGCAGAGTTCATTGTGTTCAATCATTTTAACTATTTTGTTTTCCAACTTATCAGTTGAGGTCGATCTGTAATTCATGGTGCGAGAGCGCCCGGTGTTATTGTCACTTCGACACTTAGACTTAGAGCTAGTCTTGAATGAAGCAAGTCTCAGTGCATCGACAGAGCAGACGACTAATGATTGGGAAGCAGAATATTTACATTCTATATAATTGTTGCTTTATATATTGGACATTCCGGTCTTCCAATCAAAATGACCGAAACAACAACATTTAAAAAACAAAAAAATACAATTATACAAGGATGCTCTTGAACTTCTTACTCGGACTTCATCCAAAACTGATATTACTTTAACTGCGCTGAGGTGACGAATGACGGCAATGTTCGTCGAAAACGACTGTCATATGTGCTATATTGTTAAATAAAATCTTGTGCCAGGTAATCTTACCCCCTACTCCCTTTTCTTTTTTGACCCATGCTCCATTAAAGGATTGAACCTTAAATAAATGTCTAGATTTCAATCTTAATGTCATTTCAAGGGCTTTACTGCCAAATGTCTGTCCTAAATAGTCACAGGCCAAAGAATGAATAAGTTCTTCCTCATTTATTTGTTGGAAATAAAATCCATAATCTTTTTAAAATATTTTTTTCCTTAGAGCAAGATGTCAAAACGAGCACATCACTTTCCAGTAAATCCACTGTCAAGAACACCGCCAGTCAGAATGTTTCAGTAACCTGCTGTCAGATACATAAACACATGTGTGCGTGTATGTGTGTGTGTGTGTGTGTGTGTGTGTGTGAGAGAGAGAGAGAGAGAGAGACGGAAGCCGACGACACTTCCGCCCACCAAAGAGCGGGGGATGCTGGAATTGAAACAGAAAACAGTTCGGCTCACCCTGCTCGACTCAGTGTGTTGCTTTCACTCGTTGCTTATCAGCGCCACAACATTAGTAACCCTGACCGTCCAACGACATCTGGACCCAGCATGAAGAACTCCGCTCTGCAGAATACAGTTTCCCTTAAACTGCCATCCTTCCGGACCACTCAACCCCTGGTCTGGTTCGAGCAAGAAAAGGCCCACTTCTAGGTTTGGCAATTGTCTCAGACGCCAACAGGTGTTACATCGTGGTGGGCGCCCTCGATCAGGAGACAGCGGGCCGCGTTATCGACTTTCTGCTTCGGCCCACGGCAATGGGTAGGTACGAGGCACTCAAGGCCCTGTAAATCCGCAAATTTGGCCTCTCACGCCGCGAACGGGCCGCGCGATTACTGCATTTGGACGGCTCATCAGCCCTGATGAGCGACACGCTAGCGCTGGCAGAAGGCCATAAGCCTTTCCCGCTTTTTGAACAGATCTTTTGGGAGCAATGCCAGAAGACATCAGCCTCCAGCTAGCAGATGAGATTTTAGAGACACGCGCAAGGTGGCTTCCCGCGCGGACGTGCATTGCGCGCCAAATGAAATGGCGGAACCACCATCGAAACTTTTGCTGCGGCGCAGCCGAAAGCCCAGCACTCAAGCACCCCAGCAGCAGAGCAAGTATCACCCACACCAAGTGACGTCACCACTTCAGTGTCTTGGAGATTTATTATCATCAAAGCTGAGGTTCCAGGGCCCGCCGCTGCCGACTGCTATGATCGTTCCAGGGAAACGTCAGGACCAGACGTCGCTGATAGCTACGGCGGCTGGTAACCGTGACTGCGTCCACTACATTTGGGACAAGTACTACGGGCGTAGATTGCTGGTGGACACGGATGCGGAAATCATTGCCGGATCCCCGTAGAGACATGATACCCGAACAGTAAGAACAGGACGGGAACTTACGGCAGCCAACAGCAGCAGCATCCGCACCTATGGCTCAAGAACCATTCCGTTGCATTTCGGTTCCAGACGCATTACATTGCCTTTTAAGCAGGCAGCAGTATCACAGCCATTGCGGGGTTGGGACTCCCTCCGCGTGCACTGCCTGCTGGTGGATATGACGGGACAACAATTGTTCTTTGCGTTGACTTTCCATACATTCTCCCTCGGTGAGGCCAAGTTACAGGCCCCACACCTCGACTCCGTCACGTATTCCGACTACGAGTTCGCCAGAGTATTATCCGAGTTCGCAACTATCATCACGCCGCAAATGTCCTCAACAGACACCAAGCACGGCGTGATGCACGACATCCCCAAAGTGGGTCCTCCACTTCATGCTTGGGCCTGCAACCTACCGCCTCACAATTTCAGCCTCGCGAATGAGGAATTCAGCAAGATGGAGGAGATAGCGATTGTGCGGCATTCCGGCAGCCCGTGCACCACACCGCTCCATTTTGTGCCCAAGTCCTCGGGAGGGTGGAGACCGTGCAGCGAATATAGGAAGCTGAACGACGACACCACGTGTGTTCGCTATCCGTTATCGCACATCCAAGACTTTCGGGCAACCTGCACATGGTGCACATCTTTTCGAAGATTGACCTGGTCCGAGGTTATCATCGGATCCCAGTCCACCCTGAGGGTGTACCCCGGACGCCCCTAAGTACCAACTTTGGCCTGATCGATTTCCTCAGGATGCAGATCGGGCTCAAAAACGCGGCGCAGACGTTCCAACGCCTGATGGACGCAGTATGGCGAGAGGTGGACTTTCCCTCAATCTACCTGGATGGTATATCGCCAGTCGCTCCCGACGGGAACATCTAGCACATTTACGTCAGCTCTGCCTCCGCCAAAGCTACTACGGCTTGCCTGCATGTGCCAGTAGCAGGCGCGGTGGTGAAGCTTTTCGTTCGAGCTTGCCCGATGGGATAGGACAGGTACAACCCCACAATAAGAGGCGTTCACCTCAACCATGAATTGACGGGATGGGTCCGGATGGACCAGGATGGGAGTGGTGGTGAAACGCCTCTTCAGGTCGGTGAATGCTGAGTGCGATTCGCAGTCCCCGCAAAACAGTGTGGCAAAAGGCTATGCCGGGTAAGGGTGTGGCGTTGGGGCGCCACTCTAATGTTGTCTCTGATGAATCTGCAGTAGAAGTTTGAAAATCCCAGGATTCGTTGAAGTTGTTTGAGGGTCGTGGGCCTATGCCATTCCTTAACTGCCCGGATCTTCTTGGGGTCAGATTTTAACGGCCCGCTTTCAATGATATAACCGGGGAAGCTGAGCGAATGTACTTTCAACTCGCATTTTTCCGCCTTTGCAAAAAACTGGTTTTCCCATCGTATCTGGAGGACTTAACGGATATGGTGTACGTTTTTCTTGGAGGGCTTCTAGAGAATATCAGGATATCCTCAAGATAAACATATACGAACCGATTGAGAAAGTCCCTCAGTGCGTCATTGATCGGGGGTTGGAAAACTGTAGGAACATTGGTGAGGCCAAATGGCATGACCAAATATTCAAGAGGCCCAGTGGTGTATGGAAGGCCGTCTTCCATTGTTCCCTCTCCGTCGCCTGACTAAATGGTAGGCATTGCGAAGGTCCAGCATTGAGAAGATGGTGGCACCACGCAATGGTTCAAATGCCGAATTGATGAGGGTTAGAAGATACTTGTTCTGAAATGCTATATTATTTAGGTCTCGGTAGTCGATACAAGGATGATGCGTCCCGTCCTCATTTTCTACAAAAAAAAGAAACCGACGCCTCCGAGGGAGGATGAAGACTTGGTAATGCCCGCCTCGAGGGACACGCTAATGTAGTTCTCTATGGTCTCTCTCTGCGGTCGAGATAGGTTAAATAGGCGACTTGTGGGTAGTGGGGCTGCGGGTAGAAGTTAGATAGCACAATCATATGGGCGCTGCGGAGGCAGAGAATGTGCCTGTTGTTTACTGAACACCTGTCCCAAGTCATGGTAGTCTGTGGGTACGCTGAACAAGTCGAGGGGTTCTAAAACAGGAGGGATCGCGGTAGCTTGTCTGGGAGATGGGGCCGACCGCAAACAATAGGCATGGCAAGACGGGCTTCATTCAGCAATCCTTCCGGTAGACCAGTCGATATCGGGAGCGTGTTGTGTCAGCCGTAGATACCCTAGAACTACAGGTATGGTGAATGAATGAGACTGTTTCGTACCTCCACCCGATGGTTGCCAGATAGGTTCTGGGGCTGCGTACGGTGAGTCTGCCGAGCCAGCAGTTTTCCGTCCAGGACTCGGGCCGGCAGGATGGTGTTTAGCGGCTCGCGAGGTATTCTGGCTTGTGTAGCTATGTCTTCATCCAGCGGATAGCTTTCAGAACCGGAATTCAACAAAGCGGATAGGAACTGGGGCAGTTGTTGGCAATACACGGTTGCCGGGATCTGCATTCGAGTCTGGAGTGCTGAAGGGAATATCATTCGGCTCACCAGAGCTCCCTTTCCCATTGGTTAGCCCTCCCTTTTGGCCGCTGCTGGCAGGTGTCCCGAAAATATCCAGACGGGCCACAATAGTCGCATTCCCTGGCTCTCCACGTCCGAATTCGTTCTGCCGGTGAGTTACGTTTCTGTCCCAAAGGATGCAGACGGCCGTAGCTGGAGCCAAACTGCGAATAGTTGGGTAAGGGCTGGCCAAGTCTAATAAGGTGGACTGCGGTTTTCCCAAGGGGCGGGGCGACGGCACTTCTATCCTCTCTCTCTCTTTCTCTCTCTCTCTCTCTCTCTCTCTCTCTCTCTCTCTCTCTCTCTCTCTCTCTCTCTCTCTCTCTCTCTCTCTCTCTCTTTCTCTCTCTCATGCTTCCGAAGCCGATAATGTAATCGAATAGCTTGTGAGATCAGAAAGTGCAGACCGTCCGTGTCGTCCCTCGCGGCTATTTCATCATTTATCTTGTCCGACAGGCCCTGTCGAAACACTTCCCGTAGGCTTCGTCAATCCACCCGGACTCCGCGGCTAAGGTCCGGAATTCAATAGAATACCTGGCCACATTTAGCATACCCTGATGAAGTGTCAGCAACCGTATCGCGGTATCATCCTTACCGCGAATGGTTTGTTGGAAGGAGAAGAGGAACCAACCACTGTTCGGGTATCCCATCTCACGGCTTCCCAAGCCAAGGCATATATCACTATCGTAGCAGCCCCATGATGTCCGTCATCTTTGATTTATTGGAAGTGTAGATACTTGGCTGCAGCTCAAAGACTAGTCAGCATTGTAACAGAAAGATCCTTCACCTACCAAGGTCCCGGAGGTAGGGTTCAGGCTCGGGTACATACTGCTCTCGAGGGGATGCTGTTGCTGATTCTGGGAGCAAAGCTATCCCGAGCGATGTGGGGTGCTTGGCCGGGGTTCTGGAAAGCCAAGGAGAAAACTAAGCGGAGACCATGTCCTCTTCTTCACTGACCGTCTGAACATTCGTGGTTATTGTGAGAAGGTTTCCCGTGATCTCCCGAAGTAGTTGTACGAGTGCGCCCAATGGGTAGCCCTGGCTGGGCAGTGTCTGTCGCCCGGTTTCCGTGTCCGCTGGGTTCATCGAGACCAGTTTGTTCTGTTGTGAAGATGTGGCATTGGAACGAACCCAAGTGCTGAACACGGGCGCGGAGGAGGCCGTGTCGAGAGGCGTTGCATGTCACAAACATGTAGAATGCTTTGGGGTTTTCGTTAATTCAGCCCGCCAAGGCATTCTCAAGGCCCCTTCTGGTTCTCCTAGCTTCCTTTTTAAGCTCCTTTCTAATGGCCTAATAATCTTCTAGATCTCTAATATTACCTAGCTCTCTGAATCTTTTGTAAGCTTTTTTTTTCTTCTTGTCTAGATTTATTACAGTCTTTGTACACTATGGTTCCTGTACCCTACCATAAATTTCCTCTCTCATTGGAATGTACCTGTACAGCACTCTACTCAAATATCCTTTGAATGCTTGCAATGTTTATTCCTTACTTATTCCTGAGAACATCGGTTTCTAATTTAAGCCTCCGATTTCCTACCTCCTAAGTCTGCTAAATCCAGTTAAATGTTTTTCTAACATGTCTATTCCTACCTCTCTCCAATGGTATTATAAAGGGGACAGAATTACAATGTATATCCAAAATGCTCTCCCTCTGAGAAATCTGACGCTTAACCAGGTTCATTTCCCAATAGCAAATCAATTACATCTTTTCCTCATGTAGGCTTACCTGCATACTATATCAACAAACCTTCATTAACGCACCTAACAAGCTCCACCCCATATAAACCCCTCGCTTTAGGGAGATGCCAATCGATGTCTGGGAAATTAATCTCTCCCATCACGACAACTTTGTTAATATTATACCTTTCCAGGATTTGTTTCCCTATCTGCTTCTCGATATCCCTGTTACTATTAGGCGGCCTATAAAAACACCCATTAAGGTTATTGACCCTTTCCTGTTCCTAACCAATCAAAGAAACTCTGTAGAAAATCCCTCATTGGCGTCCACCTTTTTTCAGCCGTGACACTGTCTCTGATCAAAAGTGCCACGACCTCTTTTGGCTCCCTCCTTGCCCTTTCTAAAACATCTGACACACGGCACTTTAAGTAATTATTCCTGTCCGTGAGTCATCCAGGTGTCAGTAATAGCCACCACATTGCTCCAAGTACTGATTCACGCTCTAAGCTCATCCGCTTTGTTCAGAAAACTCCTTGAGTTAAAATAGACACATCTCAGACTTCGGGCTGAGCGTGTCCCTTCTCTATCATCTCTAGCTTCTCCCTCTCGCACTGTCTACAAGCTTTCTATATTTGTCAGCCAATCTCTTCTTCCCCAGTCTCTCCAGTTCAGTTCACACACCCCACAATTACTTCCCAAAAAACTCTTCCCAGTAGCCTGGTCATACATATCACTCCAGGATATTGGTCCCCCTGGGATTCAGGTGCAACCCGACATGATTTTACAGTTCACACATACCCCAGAAGACGTTACAGTGATCCAGAAAAAAATAAATCCCTGCAGCACGCTCCAAACCCTCAGCAACGCATTTATCCACAACCTCATTCTATTGCTATTTTCACTGTCGCGAGTCACAGGCAGTAATTCCGAGATTACTAGATTTCTGGTCCTGCTTCTCAATTTCATTCCTCACACCCCATAGTTTGTTTTCTGGGTCTCCTCACATTTTCTTACCTATCTCATTGGTACCAATATGTCGCACCATGTCTGGCAGTTCTCTGTCCCACTGCAGAATTTCTTGAACGCGATCCGATTCATCCCAGACACTGTCACCTGGGAGACAGACTGCTATCTGAGTTTCTTTCCTGCATCCATAGAATGGTCTGTCTGAGCCCCTAAGTACAGAGTCTCCTATCATTGAGATCTTCCTCTTGTTTCCCCTATCCTTCTGAGCCAAAACCGCTGCATCTTTCCCCAGTTAGGGTGCCCGCACTAACAGTACACAAATATGAGTACTTATTGTCATGTGGTACAGCCACAGGTTTCCCTCTAATACTTGACACTTCCACTTCATCCTCCTGACTGTGACCCACTCCTCTGACTCCTGTGGCCCTACTGCGACTACCTGCTGGAAACTCTTCTCTGTCAACTCCTCGCTCTTCCTGACTAGTCGAAGTTCATCGAGGTGTATCTCCAGTTCCTTAACTCTGTTCCTCAGGGGCACAGTTCGGAACACCTGGTGAAGTTATGCCCGTCCGTGACGCTTGGAGATACCTGGACACGCCACGTCTGACACCGAGCACAGCAAAATGGCCTCACACATGTATTTGCTACCTCACCTCGTCCCGTTACCGCCTCAGCCCGTCGAGCTAAAGCCCAGTGACTCTGCTGCCTCTCACTCCGCGGCCCGCGCCGTCGCTACCAGCTGTATACGGGTACATTCTTTTTAAACATTTCGCACTCTGGTAATTGACGTCACGCGGCTCCGTAGTCTCGTCTCTCTTTCACCCGAGTAGTAAAAAAAGAACTCCCTTCGCTCCGAAAGTTCAGCAGTTCACTCTCAGACTTCTTTTTCCGGTTTTACTTTACTGATGACTTCCTCAACGCTTATGATGCGACCTTGTTTTCCATAATCATCAATCCTTAAGACAAAACGATCCATCACGTATGCTCCTTTCTGTTCCACCATTTTGACAATCGAAACATTTGTTTCACATTTCCTTTATACCGTTTGCTATACGTTGTTAGATGTCTTTGCTTCATCCCGAAAAGTGCCATTGCTCTTTGCATTATCTGAGCTGGAAAAGGCGTGCCTTGACCCGATCTGTACTCTTACTTAATTCATACAGAGAAAAAATATGTTTCAATAAGAACTCTGTGTTAGCTTTAGCCTTCTTAGTTTAAAAAAGCTCTCAATCACTTTGTGAACATACCGACCTCTTCACGTACTTTTTTATATTACTGGAATATGTGCCAAAAGGTGTATCTACAAAATTATTCGAAACCATTCGACTTGCCTGATCTGTAGAGGGCGCCTTTCTTCATGTTTAAAGTCTCTATATTTCTTCTGCAATATTGCCCCGTGCTGCTTCCTATCTCCCAAATTTGCTGCTGCTATCCCACACCTCCCCTCATTTAATGAAATTTGGTTCAAATTTTTGAGTGGGATTTTACCTTTCAGTATCTGCAGTAGAATTTTGAAATATATTACAGAGCATAGAATGTGATGCAATGCTATGAACGAAATATTATGAGTTAAATATTTTGATGGATGAAAGACCAATATTATATGTTGAATATAAAATCCAGTTTTGCATTTAATTTTGTTAAATATTTGGCCTTGGATTTCAGCAGAAACGAATCTGCGGACAAATACATGTAATTGTAAGAATTAGATCCAACTTAAAGAGATAGATTTTTTGATAATAGGAAGTTGTACTCAAACATAATTTTCAATTTTTGGCTGTTGTTCTGGGTATTGTTTATCAGAAGGGAACAGCATGTGTACTTAGCCTATCATTGTTATTTTATTTCATAACTGTACTTGAGCAGGCTTTGCTTCGACAATCGATTTGAACAGCTATGAAATTAACTGTGCTGACTACATTATTTAGAGTTCGGAAAACTTTGTTGGAGACTCCGCTGCCTACGATATCGTTAATAAAACTCGCTTCACCTCGAAGTTCGTATCTATTTTAATTGCGATTAAATTTCAACGAATTTCTTTATGAGATTAATGTTCAAAACAATTGGGTGAGGATGGGTTCCCTTTAGATACGGAATTCAAACGAATTTGAAATAGATTTCTCTGACAATATGAGTTAGGCTTGCGAGGAGTTCCTTTCACCGTGAGCCTCTGTGATTCTCCAGGTTAGACAAGACCAGTGGAGCAAGCCCGATGCAGACGTGGATCAGCTCGTCCGGTGACCATCCATGTGCTCCTGGAGAGTGTCAATATAGTCTGCGGAAGACAGATTCCGAGAGCCACACCGCGTTCTGTAAGTAGTCGAATGAAAGCACAACAGGGAGATCTGGATAGATCTCTGGACAGAGAAGGGTAAGTAAATTCCTTTGTGATCAACAGCGAATAAAATTTGATTACAGATTTAGCTATGCTGGACTAAAGAGACCAAAGCAAGAGGCCTGCCTATTCACTGACAGAGGCTTCGATGAATTGACTGCAAAGGGGGGGGGGGTGTCTTCTTTTTCTTTGTTAATGCGTATGTTAATCAAAATGGCTTATTTATTTTGTTAAAGGTAGGAATGCTTCTTTTTGCGAGGGAGTGCTGGAAGCTTGTTTGGGTTAAAATTCACTGATAACGAGAATTGTATAGCTTTGTAAACCAATTGACGTTAATGTTGTTCTTACTTCTGAGTCTGTAAGCTATTGTTGGTGGACTTTTGGGGAGATTGGTTAGAGGGGCTGAGAGAAAGAGGATGCGAAGCTGTAAACCGGGCGAGGAACTTCCCCAAGCAGGGGCTCAAGGCCAGGAGGTACTCCGAGGAGAGGAGACTAAAATAGATGCGATTGGTTGACCACTTCGGGTGGTCCTGAGCTGCGAGTCGAGGAGTTCAGGGGGGATCGAGTGGTGGCCAGAAGACTTCAGTAATTGAGCACCAACGGTTGTGCACGAAGTGTTTTGGACTTTGATAAGTTTGGCGCCTGTTCTTTATTTTATTTTCCTTCATGTACACTGTATGGTTATTAACTACTTAGTTATTGTATACTTTATAAACTGTAATTATTTAAGCCCATACAGTGACCTGTTTGTTCTTTGGCGAGGCGGGGACATCACACGGCATCCACGCCAGCTGATTATCTAGTTTGGCGGGGCCGAAGGCTGCTCCCTCTAGACGAGATCTAGCTGAGCGAGCCTGAGGCGACACAGGGGGTTACATTGTCGAGTGCTCGTCCGGATTGATTTCTGTGGAAGCTGTGTGATCGCCCTCTTTATATTATATCTGCAGCAAATAGCTGGTGTGCCTTTGTGAGTGTGCGATTGCTGGTTATGTTGGGTGGGGTGGCTGTTGGTGGCCCGGAGGGCGTTGTTCGAGTTCCGACTATCGTTGAAGAAATGGTGGTGGGGCACTGGGCTGTCCATGATGTTAAGTGAGCGAGGAAGGACTGGTGGGTATCTTCCAGCTAGAGTGGGCTCCGCCCGGTTGTTGGAATAATGTCCAGCTCTAAATGGGCGGAGGCTTGGGCAGAGCGATCCTCTCAGTTGTTAGGTGAGTGGCAGTGCTGGGCTAAGGGGAAGTGACTGGGATTGGTTGAAAGTTTAAGTAGGCGGGCTGGTGAAGTTGTAAGAATTGTCGGGCACTATTACCTCGAAGTGACAGCTATCAGCCTGGGAAGGTGTGGGAAAATCCGTTTGGTTAGACTGGAAGTCAAATGCCGCAGCTGGGGGGCTTACCATATCCGGGCCAGGAGATTGGTGGAAAGTTTTCAGGGTATCCCTTTTGGTTAGCTGGCCAGATAAATTGCTTGCGCTGCCAGGGGAATCTGCCAGGAGGAGCAGCTCCTCCCTCAGTTGTTCAGTTGATCCGATAGGGGTCGGGAAACTTAGAGGAGGCCCAGTGGGGGAACGGCTTGGGGACGTTGGGGGTGCACTTTCCCTGGAATATACCAAGGAAGTCCTGAAAGGAACTGACCGTATTCCTGAAAGCTTCGAGGGACCACGCGCGCAGGAGTCGTTACGGATGGATGGAAGCCAAGTTAAAGCCATCCTCGACACCGGGGCGCCGGTTAAATTGCTGTGCAGTTTGTTTTATAACCGTTATTAGGAGCATTTAACTTGACGACATTGAGGGCTGTGGAGATTTGGGGTACCAGTGCCGGTGAATATGCAGACGACGGATGTTGGTCAGTGTAAATGGAGTTCTTAGTGTCAAATGTGGAGGTGACTGAGGTTCGTGAATCGTTAATGCTGATGTGTCCGGACACAGTTGAGACGGGAAGCGTTTCTGTTCCAGGGAGAACCAATTTCCTGCTGGTGCGCTTGTGGGCCTGCCTGGAGGAGGCGGGTGAGCGTTGCTTGGAGACATTGTCGATCCAACTAGAGTTTTGAGCTGATTGTGCGGACGTGTGTCGCAGCATTGCGCCGGTACTGTATTCAAACAACAGCCGGCGGTGGTACGGCCGGGGGAAGTATCTGAGTGTGAGACCCTCTTAGTGCACGCTGGGAAAAACCACGAGGGAGGGGAGTTGACCGCTGAAGATTCCTCGGTGAGAGAGGTTGCGGCGACCTTCCCCTACAACCGTGGAAGACGTAGGCAGCGTGTGTTTTGATTATATTGCGCTGAGGAGCGGCACGGTCAGTGAACAGAGTATGGCCCTGAGGGCCGAAGGCGTGATGGCCTGTCTGAGTGGTGCGAAGTGGTTTAAGGTGCCGGAACTGAGGAGTGGATGTTGCCAGATCCCGATGAGTGGGGCCGACAAGGAGAAGACGGCCGTTATAGGACCACGTTGAGTCTTTCGGTCCGAAAGGAAACCACAGGGCATATCCGGAACCCTTGTAAACTTCCGCCGGGGCATGTGGAAGACGATACGTTATGTGGAGGCGTTTGAAGTTTTGGCGTCTGTGGATGATCTCTTCGTATTTGGATTTGCCTCGAAGGAATATGATGTGAGGTTCTTGCAGGAAGGGCTGAGAAGTACAGAGTTAAAATGTTTTCTGGACACGTGCCAGGGCTGGCGAAGGTCGCAGCTCGTGTATGATTGTCTCTACGGAATCAACTTTGAAAAGAAGACGGAGAGATTGGACAGAGTGATCTGGAACCAGTGGAAAGAGTTACCAGTTGGAGTGCATGAAGAAAGTTGTCTGACTGAGGGCAACAGCAAACTGAGAGCCTGGAGAGAGGAGTTTGCAGAGGTGAAGAAATTGCAGACAATCTCGGAAGAGGGAAGCGGAAGCTTGAAGGGAACATGAAGATAACCATCGACAGTTCAAATGAAGTGCTAAACCTGAAAGTTGATCTGAAAGAAGTCACGAGGAAGAAAAAGCTGGAGATAAGTGCAGTGCATATTGATCTGCAGACTGACCAATCATTAACTGTTGATTTTCAGTTCGGGGTGGAAGAAGCTGTTGGAGTAACTACGTTCTGGATTAAGATGGCCCGGACGTGTGAGTCGGAACTGCTGAGCCTGTGGCGAGAGTGGCGACAGTTGCAGGAGCCAGAGAAGAAGCTGATATCTCGATTGCAGGAGGATGGAGAGACTGCAGGAGCAGTGCAGGCGACGAGTTTCCGTTTGCAGCAGATCAAACAGAAGCTACCGATCGTAGAACTGAGGAAGAATACGGATTCGAAGGACGATGTGCTGGATGTGTGGTACATGCTTCCTTTTGCTGACTTTCCCTCGATTGAGAAAGAGACCTTTGGCCCTTCTCCCACTGAGTCAGGTTTAGTGGGGAGGTTTTGCTGTGTGCAGTGGGGGGCATGAATGAGAGTTTGAGAGAGGAGTTGGTAATGGGCCCGATGTATCGCCAGTTGTGTACGAGCCTGAAGGCTTTAGGTTAGGGGGTACGGTGGTCTCAGAGGGTTAGGAAACAGATAAAATGGCCTATGTTGGGCATGAGGATCAGGGCTTGCGGTTTACTGTGTGGGGAGGAAATGCCACTGTTTGTGCTTGGGATAGGGTGTGTTGGCAGGAAAAGAGGACGGGTAATTTATTAGTCACGAGGACATGATTTTATTTGGTGAGGGGAGAGTGTAAAGTGGGTTTCTTCGTTTTCTTTGTTACTGCGTGCATTAATCCAAATTGTTTCTTTGTTTTGTTAAAAGTAGTAATGCTTATTTTTTGCGAGAGAGTTCTGGACGCTTGTTTGGGTTAAAATTTAATGATAACGAGAATTGTATTCCTTTGTAAACCAATTGGGATTAAAGTTGTTCTTTCTTCTGAGTCTGTAAGCGGGCTTTTGGGGAGATCGGCGCTGTGTGGTGAAAGAGCGAGGTCGCGATGCTGTAAAGTGGGCGAGGAAAGGAGCCCAAGCGGGGGGCCAAGGCCAGTATGTACCGCAAGGATAGGAGACGAAGATAGATGTGATTGGTTGACCACTTCGCGTGGGTCCTGAGCTGCGAGTCGAGGAGTTCGGAGGGGATCGAATGGTGAGCAGAAGACTTCAGTAACTGAGCTCCAACGGTTGAGCACGAAGTAGTTTGGACTTTGATAACTTTGGCGCCTTTTCTTTATTTTCTTTTCCTTTATGTATACTGTATCTCTATTCACTACTTCCTTATCGTAATCGCTATAAGCTGTAATCATTTAATCGCATACGGTATCATGTTTGTTCTTTGGCGAGGCGGGAAATCACACAGCATCCAGGACAGCTGATTACCCAGGTTGGCGGGGCCGAAGGCTGTTCACCCTAGACCACGACGGGCTGAGCGAGCCTGAGGCGACCCAAGTGGTTACAATACCAACGGCGGAGCAAGGTAATGGATTATATTAAGCCGGAGTAACTGCTGGGTGAGCTCCTAGTACATCCGGGCTCACTGTCGCAGAAAATCAGACTAGAAACTAGATATAGAAGGTTTATGATTTTTCTGCTCCTTTTTTAAATGGATGGAACTCGGGAGAATGTTCATAAATAGGCTCATTTGATTGAAGAAACTTTGAAATACAGTTTGTGGTTCTTCAATAAATTGGATGAAATGGCAAACAATCCATAGTCACCAAAACCTAAAACTAAGATGGAAAAGAGAAAACATAAGAATAGTAGTAGATTCTACTTCCCACTCCCCTCTCTTCTCCTGCGTGATTCCATCCGAATATTTTAGACGTCGGGCTGCTAGATGATCCTGTTATGGAAATTGCAATGTTTTTTACGGCTACTGAGAAAAAATAGGCCAGGGCAGCTGCGAAGACAAATTGACTTGTCTCAGCCCTGTTTCGCGAAATAGCTTATCGCATAAAATCTGGTTTCCATATTCATTGCCCCGAGTACTGGTAGTGGTTAAACTACAGTGAAACAGGAGCAGTTACATCCTCTGGACATTACACAGGAGGAAGTGGTACTCACCCCATCACGGATACACAGAGTAGAATCTATTGAGCAGCAACAGGACATAGCGATGACCATATGGAATGTGAAGTTCATAATGAACAAGGATTCACGGTACCCCGGGAAACAGATGTGGATTGGATACCGAATGCAGCTGGTGGTGAATGTATCCACAGTATGCTGACATACATGGTTAGAGCAGACCATTGGCACAATCCTAGTTAAGCCAAAGAGCAAAGTGATATTCGTGAGGTCACGAGATGAAAACGAAAACCAGTGAGACAGTGACTAATTAAATTTTACGGCGTGGGAATATAGTGCAAGAATGGAACTGGAATAGATTGGATCTTTAGAATTTCTTTATTTGTCAACGACCCGAAGTAGCACACTCACTTATGTTGATGATGAATATAAGAAAAAAGCCCGAGAACAAGCAGGTGAGTGTTATAAACTTTGCTTTCAGTGACTTTTTTGACCTGAAGGGATAGCCGCCGACATTCATATTTTATATTGTCAGATAAATTACTTCCTTGAGTGGCACTACACCGTACCTCATGTATCACTAAGAATAACCCCCACTCTATGTTTAAGTATTTTGAGACAGAGAGTGAAATGGTTAAAATAGCTAAATCTGGGCACCGTTCTGATTGTCCATCTACATCCCTGCGCAGGAAGTCAGTTAACACCTGTGCGCTTTACGTATAATCAACAATCATATTCCTGTACTAGATTTGTCTCAGGGCTGTACTGATTTCCCAGCGACATGTGCAGCTCCCATACACTCACTGTTGCCAGCCACACGTGTCATTTCATAATATTTTTTCCTCCGTATGACAGAGCAGTCCTCCGCTCATCACACACATACTGGAGTGGTAATGATAAATATTTTAAATAATCTCCATTTTTGGCGTAATAGTTTCCATTCCAAATGCAAGCAGTCCGGCTTGTTGGTGGCTTGTGCAAGAATTGAGAGATGTGAAATAACTCGTCAGACCAATTTCCCCGTTATACCGAATACAAATGTCCTTTAGACCGTTCTTCTATCTGAAACTGTATGATACCCGAAGATTCAACTCTACCTCGTCTTTTTCTAAGTATTTCCGCACGGGGACAGCAAATCACAGTGCACCACTGCGTGTAATGAATAATAATATACTTGCCTGATATTGTCTCAGGGCTATACACTCCTTCCAGTGATATATGCAGCTACCGTAAACTTCACTGCAGCCAGACACGCGCATCATTTACACTCTGCCTCCTCCTCTATGCCACATGCAGTCCTGCACTCATCCATCCATACTGATGAGGATCAAGCAACCTTTACATTGGAAACTGTCTGCAGTTAACTGATAATGTAACCGTAGTCTTTGGCCTGCAGAGGATGTTGCCATGTTGTGCCCAGATTCCATAGACTGTTTACACCGTTAACCATTACATTCTCCAGTTTGCGGCGCAGCAAGTGTCTTTGAGATACACAGTTCCCGCTTGCTCCATACAAAGCAAGGGGCTCTTTCTAGTCCCTTCCCAATATGTGAGCTGCTTGTTCTTAGTCTTTTCATTAGGGCTCAGTGCAAACAGTAGCCTTCAATCTGGCCTTGTCATGGAGCCTCGACAACTGATCACAACGGGGAATATCTTTTTATCTACGTCTGACAACGTTTGTCCCTACGATCAGGAACTAAGTATTGGTATTTCAGGACCCTTGCCTCGTGAGCCCCCCTCGCATTCCTCTACCCATGGCACTGTGTCCTCCTTCAGCATTATCTTTTACCTTTGCTTTTGTTGTCTTTTGTAGACCATAGCAAGATCTCAAGTTACCACAACCTCTGTGAAATGCATCTTTATCTCCTATTACTTGGCAGTTGGCAGCAGACTGGTGTTTGACGTTTTTGACAGCACTAGCATTGTCTCTCCTTGATAAAAAAAAATGTTCTGTGTTCCTCTCCGCCATGTGGTCCCACTTTACACCTCTGCTGTTCCAGTGTGTCTGCAAGGGATATCTGGACTTTATACTGATGCTACCGATAATGTCTTGTGTTAAATCTGTTATGTATCTTGAGGTACTGTGCGACAATGTTTCTCGCAGATGATAAAGCAGGCAGTTATATTTCTCTCTCATACCCTTGCGTGCAGTTGTGATCGTTTTGGGAGAAAGTTATATAATGACAGCATGCCAGAACGAAAAGCCATATGCTGCAGGCTCCAATCTCAGACCTAGTATTCAAGGCTTGAGAAAATCCTTTTTCGTCCGGTGAGCCGAACATAAATGCCATTGCTGTAAGTTTTACTTCCTCGCTGTCCTGTACCTCTGTCTAAAACACGTCACATCTCTCACATGCACTTGCCCTCTCCCATAGTGGGAAATGTTCCTAGTCGGTCGTTGTCGTTTCTGGAATGGGTTGTTAATGACGTATCCCAATTGCTAAAAGTTCAATGCCCTGTCTATGGCCGAGCTGACGGACGACTTTCGGCCCGATCTTTTTATAACTCCTGCTAAGTTTATTTACTTATCATCGGAATCTCGTACTGCAAGCACAACTCTACACATTGTTACCTTTCGGAACCCCTCTACTGATGAAAACGGGAGCTGTTGCTGGCCTGTTCATATGTAGGGACCAGCTGAAGAAAAATTTGGGGGAATTCCCATTCTCCTTCTCATGTACTTGTTGTCTTTACTCCTGATGCATTCTACAAAAGCCACGGGGATCTTAGAAACGTCGAAACTAGAGCAGACATGGAATAGATGATTTTGCTACAACCATGTTTGAACTTTAACAGAGGTCCAGTTCTGTCGATCTTGTGCAGAAACTCTTCGACCTGCGTAAGTGTGTCGGTGGATTCGTCTGAAGGCGAGTCGAACGTGTCGGATCAGGTGATCTAGATCAGGTATGGATGGCATAGCTGGTCGAGAAAAGTCGTATTTCATTGGTTGGATAGACATTTGATTGGCATCTTCATCTCCACAGCATCAGTCGTACAAACTGCAGTTCCTGTATAGTTGCACATCCAGTAGAGCGGAGAATAGAAGTCTTTGAGGGTGAAGTTGTCATCTTTTGTGATGTAGTGCACAACAGTCGCCAACGATTGAGAAGCTGTGACTGCAAGGATTGCAATGCGCTTCCTGGAGAATTGCCATTATTTCTAGTTGGTCAGTTCCATGCTGTATAACTTGCTCGGCGGTAGAAGTTTAATGAACTAGCTTAAACCGGGATTCTCAGGTTTTCTGGAATTCATTTGGGATAATGACCCACTAAAGATTATTTCGTTTAAAATATGAACCGGAATAGAAAGGAACAGAAAGCATGACGTTGTGCATTATGGCGGTGAAGTCTATGAAACTTCACATCCCCTATAGATTTCACCTATCATTCTGCCCGGAGACCTCAACCCGTTCCTCTCTGCATGCAGGTCGTCAGAGCGTGTATCGGACTCATTATGTTGCAGAAGAGGTACAGTCACTGTAAGGGCTGCGGAGGGAGGTTTCATGTTTCTCCATTCCGGCTAAAACAGCAGTCATTTGGATGTTTGGAAATGACAACAATTGCTTAGAACCATTTTGTTCACTTCTATATAGCCTGACAGAGCTAAAATGATTGGGGAAATAGGCTGGTGCGATAGGCGCACAAGCATATTGTTGGACTGACGAGGGACAAAAATGATCATCGCATTGACATTCATAGCAGTTTTCCCGCTCCCATATTTCTGACAATCAATCTGCTTTGCAAACGATTATATTTTATGCGTCATATTTTCGAAAGATTCAGAAAAACAATGAAAAAAAAAAGAAAAACAACAACAACTTGGGCAAAACAAATTAGAAGTTGAGATGTTTTGCTCCGGTGACATGTCATTGAAAAGAGCATAATTCGGTATATTCAGAAAATTCGTTTTCATCAGTTGCATCAATACAACGCGGAGTACGGCCTGAGAAACCTTGAGGCATCCTGTCCCTGCAACGACAGTCAAAACTGATTATCTCTAGCTGAATATGGAACTAGCTACATTTTCCATTTAACCTACCCCGTACACTTTTGGATTTCTAAGGAAACCTGAGTATCCGGGGAAACGGCACGTATTCGTTCGTGACGACGCAGGAAGAGTATTTAAAACTCAGCGCCGGAACCGAAAAACGTTCTCTGAATTGACCCGAACAATAGTAAAGCCGTGCTAACCACGAGTCTGCCTGTTGCCCAAGTGAATAGAGTGAAACAAAAAAAGTGCTAGAGAGGAAAGATAATTTTATTTTTTAAGAAGAAACCACAGAAACAGACGGTTATGGACTCATATGCCGAGTGCTAGAGCGGTATCGAATTATGCAAACTATAATAAAAACAAAAGACTGAAGAAAAAAGACGTCCGATATGTCAAGGAAACAGAAAGAGACAATTGAATATAGGGAGAGATGGATGGGCAGATAAAGCCAGGGACATGGAAGAGTACAGAGGACAGAAGGACAGATGACGAAATTTGGGGAGAAGAGAATAATGCAGAATTCAACAGTAAGGTGTACAGGGATATTGACGCAGGTATAAATTGAGAAAGGGAGCGTGAGTTTGACGGAGATGGAGATGAAGTGAAAGAGCAAGAGCTGTATAGCTAAACGATATGCATTATTTGTGCTACTTACCGATTAAATTGGTAGCGCTGCCCGGTGTGTATCTGTAAAAAATAGCAGTCTTTATACCGTCGGTCTCTTGAATTCCAGGGTTGCTGAATATTCTGGTCTCTTTTATCAAGGAAGAGCAAGACGGCTGCCCACTGCAATACGTTGGCTCAGGCGTTTCGGCTAAATTAATAGTTGAAAATCAGCAGACAAAACATTAGAATATAGATACCTGAAAGGGCATGTTTTATTTCTATTTTCCTTCATGAGAATTATAGAAATAGCTGCTGCAAAATGCTTAAGTTTTTCCATAACATCTGGGCAGGTTTTACGCTGAGCTGCAGAAAGAGAGGTTATATTCGGGGCCACTCTACCGTATTGTGCCCTATATCTCCACGACAGCCAACTCAATCTATCGTGGCAGGTGCTCTCAGAACGCTACCCAGGGTACTGGTAAGCTCAATTGGTTTCAACTGGTAAGCTGAAACATAAAACAATTATGAAATGAAGTAATGACAGGATGTTGACACACACACAAAGAAACCCAAACAGAAACACAGACACAAACGCGCGCGCCCGGGCACGGTAGTACAGAGACAGACATCGGGATTCAGTTACTGATGCGCGGAGATTGAATGAGTATTGGAAAGAGCAAAAGGAAAGAAACCGAGGAGCAGTGATAATTAAACACTATAATACGGATAATAGCTCTATAGTTTGGGACTGCAGTTCTTCTATGACATGCTCGATATATTTCAGAATTGTTTGCCTCTTTAGAAAACCCAAGATATTTGTTCTATATACATATGTCTCAGGAAGTGACGTTCGTTTGAGAATTGCCCTTGCCTTATCGGTGCTTTAGTGAAAGCCGGCAAAAAGATCTCTTTTATTACTCCACCTTATATCGCTTTGGCATGTCTATCAGCTGTGTGAGAGCTACAGGCCGATGTCGTTAGAATGTTATCTCAGTCAGGGAACGGGCAACATGGATTGGGAAACTTCGTCACTATTGATGATCAAGCCAATGTTTACATGAACAGATGTGACATCGCTAAAACTGTGCAAGATGTCTCGCCAGTCAAAAGCCACTTCACCGACAATCTACTTCTCTTTCTCGTTCTTTACCTGCTTCTAATCAGTACCTCTATAACACCGCTACTTAGAGCTCAGGAGCAGCACAATATATCGTCTTTATTCTCTTCCTTTCCCCACATATATCCTTCTTTTTCTACGCATTCACACATTTTGTTTACGAATCAGGGGCTGCAGTGTTCGAGTTGCTTGTTGGAAACACAGAAGGAATGTGTCAAGGAATGGGAAAGTTAACAGTGCCTTTCATTGCAAAGATGCAGTCTGGAACGGGACTGGAGATGTGCTTGACCGCATCTCCGATATGGGACATAGCGTGTCGTTCACAGAGCGGTGGAAGGCAGTCGTCTTGAGCCCAGACCGACTGGCATCATGTCAGTCTTTGGACAACACTAACCCAGCGAGGCTGAAGGAACGAAGTGACACATCGAGTGCCCTGCCTTTTGCCTCATACAAATGGGCAGCAGTGTTAAAGCATATCGGAACTTTTGGACATTGCTATAGACTCGAAGGTTGCCATTGGCTGTTGATCCCTTGGTGGGAGCACTGTGCCTTTCCAGGAGCGGGCATGATCGGCAGGCTTCCCCTGCATTTCTAATGACCAGTACTGTTTATTATTATTCTGTTAAGATGTTTTTGTGGGATTATGGTGGGAACAGATCGTTTATTGTTACATTTTCGCTCTGGTTATTCTGTTACTTGTTTGTGTATTTGTGGGTCATCCTAATTGTTACCGGGATGTATGATGGTCCTTCACTTTTCGGTGTCAGACATGTTGGGGTTCACTCTGCGGGTCACGGGGCCTGCTCTGTTTATCTCTATCACAATAAAACTGTTGCCGAGTTAACGAGCTTCATTGTCTGTCTTTATGGACCAAGTAATCGCCATAATATTATATTTTTAATATGGAAACCAGTTTGCAGTTTAATTGGTGACCCTGGATTTCAGTAGAATCCATTCCCAGAAAGAATGCGTGTAATTGCTTATCTTGTAAGTATTTGATCCAAGGATATGAGAAAAGTTGTTTGACAATGCAATTAGTACAGAAGCAGGAATTTTGAAATTTGGTCGGTTGATATGGGAACTGCACGTGTACGTAGACTATCTTATTTCTTCTTTTTTTTCAATTCATAATTTTCGGAAAGTCTGCATGTGAAATCGATTTGTACACCCATAAGGTTAACTGTGCTCATTGTTTTAATTTGTGTTCGAAAAACATTGTTGGAGAACCCACTGCCCACGATATCGTGAAGAAAACTCTCTTCACCTCGATATCCGTGTCTTTTTTAATTGCGATTAAATTTCATCGAATTATTTTAGCAGATTAATGTCACAACAATTGGGCGACGGTATAAGGTCCCTTTAGATACGGCATCCAAATGAAATCCGAAGAAAATAACTCTTTCTGACAATATGAACTTCGAAATGAATTTTGAAATACAGTATGTATTTTTTAATAAATTCGAAGACGTGGCCAAAGAGCAAAGCCACCAAATCCTAAACTTGAGAAGGAATGTACAAAACACAAAAATCTGAGAAGATCATTCTCACCCCCTCACTCTATCTCCCCCTGAGTGATTCCATCCCAAAATTCAACATGACGGACTGCTAGAAGTACCTATTTGGGAATAGCAACATTTGACACGGCTGCTGCACAACATCGTAGCTGCGATGACAAATGCAATTGTCTCAGATCTATTCCGTGAACTAGCTTCTATCAGAGGAACATTTTTTCCAATTCGATGCCTCGAGTACAAGTAATGTTTTAACTCCCGTGGAACAAGAGCAGTTACATTCTAAGGACATTACACAGGATGTAGTGGTGCGCATCTGGTCACAGACAAAAAGCAGTAGCAGGACATAACGATTTCCGCATGTAATGTGTGTTACATGATAGTAGAAGAATGTACGGTACCCCGGGGAGCAAATGGGGATTGGGTGCGCAGTCCATATGGAGGAGAACGGAACGTCACTATGCAGACACACTTGATTAGAACCGACCAATGAAACATCATAGTTGACATAAGCAGCAAACTGATTTTCGGAGGTCACTAGATGAAAACGAAAATGAATGATCCTGCAAAAGATTAGATCTTCCTTTTCAAAGATGCGTGGGAAAATATTACAGGAATGCTACTGGAACTGATTGGATCTTTCAATGGTAAAAACATTGCTTTGATCCATCAATGATCGGAGCTAGCACACTCAATTATATTTATGTTAAAAATAAGGAAAAGCCAAAGCACATGCCTGACGGCATTTAATCTTTATTTTCAATGTTTTTCGTTTGGAGCTGAAGGGATAGCTGCCGATATACAGCTTTCTAACGTTCTCAGATTACTTCCTGGAAGGGGATAACATCGTATCTCATATATCACTGGGAATAAAAACAACTCTAACCTCAAGTATTTGAGTCAGGTAGTGAAACGGTTAAAATAGAAAATTTTAGCACCGATCTGATTGGCGATCTAGGTACTTGCGCCACAGGTCTTTACTGACAGTCCAACGAAATATGTAGCTACCTTACACTTTACTGCAGCCAACCACACGTGCTATTTTATAATATGCCTCAATGTATATGACACACTCAGTCCTCCACTCATTCTTCCATGGGCCTATACCACAATTATAATGATGAATCGTCAGAAGAATCTCAATTTTAGTTACAATATGTCCCATTCCAAATGTAGACAGCACAGATGACTGGTGGTTTGTATAAGATGTGCGAGATTTCAGCAAGATAGCGCATCCCATTTCTCCGGTTATACCTATCATAAATGCTATGTTGACTGTTCTGTTCTCTGAACCTCGATGGAGCACGGTGATTCATCACTTCTCCAACGTGTTCTAAGTCTTTCTGCACGAGAACATGCATTACCTGTGCGCCATTACGTATGAAGAACAATAATATTTATGGCCGAGATTGTCTTTGGGCAACAATGACCGCCCAGAGATGTTTCCAGCTGTCATACTCTTCAATGCTGCCTGGCATACGTATAATTTTATACTGCTCCTCTACGCATAAGAAGCACCTATTCCACTCTCATCCGCCCTTACCGATGTGGATCAAACAACATGCGTTTAACACCAGGTACTCTCTTCAGTTAAATGATAATGTAAATGTAGCCTTTACACTGAAGATGATGTCGTCAGGTGGTGCCCAGCTTTCACAGAGTGTTTCTGTGCTAACTACTCCACTCTCGAGCTGGCGCGCCAGGAAGTCACTACCCATGAAACACTGACTTCCAGATTCGCACCTCTCGCATGCACTATATCCAGAAAGCGGATCGTTCTGCTTCCTCCCCACAGTATGTGAGATACTAATTATTGGTCTTTTCGTTGAGGTCCAGCGCAGACAGAATCATCCGAGCTTACTTTCTCTGGAAGCCCGACAGCTGATATAGACGAAAAATAGCCATGTCTGACAAACTTTGCCCTTATGCTCACGCATTGGCTCTTCAGGGACTTCCGCCTGTGATCCTCAATGCATCTTTCCACGCAAGGTTCTGTGATTTCCAAAAGGATGATTTTTTTTTGTCTTTGTTTTTGTTGTATTTTGCAGTCGGTAGTACGATTTCTGCTTTGTACTAATTCCGTGAAATGCAGCTTCCTCATCACATCAACTTTCATCTACTATCATTTAGCGGCTTGCAGAAGACTGGTTTTCGGCCCGTCTGATGGCACTGGCATTGACTCTCATTGATGAAAATGACTTTCCAAGACATTTCTCTGGGTTGCCATCAGTCGACAAAAGGACTTCCGTTCGTACTTGAGGGCACAATATGCTAGTAGACACGCCTTTTTATATCACCTTGTATCTGGAATTCTTGGCTAAGCAGTTAGCTACCTAGTGATCCCAGCTCAACTGGTTACGTGTCCAGAGCTTTCAATGTCTATTTTGCGTGGAAATGGGTCGCTGCAGTTATTGTGATGTCATCTGTGAACCCCCGCATGCTGTGCTCCAAGAAAGCTAACCTATGTTGCTGCTAATATGAGGATATAGAAATTAGTGAAAATCAAGATGGCGGAGATGGTGCGGCCAACTGGAATCTGTTTTTAGATGTTCTGCCACTTGAATGTAAGGTGGGTGGAACTGAAGCGCCGTTGAATCCTCCTAGGTAACTATTAATCATGTTTTGCCTTGCTGGTATGATAGAGCAGTGGTCCAGGACGGTCTGGATGAGGACTTGTAGTATTGAACAGTTGGCGTTGGCGAGATTTCACCAGTTAACTGCTAGGCTGCCTTTCATTTGCCTGGCCTCCCGAAGCAAATGGCTAATAATTGATATGTATGCAAGAAACACTGAAAACACGCGGAATATCACATTTCTGGTTGGAGGTGCTGAAAAGCTGCGTCTCCATTGAGGGGATTTCATTACAAGACAATGAACCTATAGAAATTGCAGGGACAGTTAATGCCAAAAGAAAACAGACAATAGGTGCAGGAGTAGGTTATTCAGCCATTCGAGACATCACCTCCATTTACTGTGGTCATGGCTGATCATATGCAATCAGTACCCCGTTCCTGCCTTCTCTCTATAAGGCTGCCTCCGAAATCCTGAAGAGATCTATCTAACTCTTTCTCGAAATCATGAAGATAATTGACCTCCACTGCCTTCTGAGGCAGTGGATTTCACAGATCCACAAAACTGTGGGTGAAAAAGGTTTTTCCTCAACTCCGTTCTCAATGGCCTACCCATGATTCTTAAAATGTGACCTCTGGTTCTGGACTCCTCCAATATCGGGAATATGTTTCCTGCATCTAGCCAGTCCCTTTATAATCTGTTACGTTTCAATCTGATCCCCTCCCATCCTTCTAAATTCTCGTGTATACAACGCCAGTCGCTCAAATCTTTCAACATATGACGGTGCCTCCAACCCGGGAATTAACCTCTTGAATCTCCGATGCACTCCCTCAATATTAAGAATTTTCCTCCTCTAATTTGGATACCAAAACTGCACACAATACTCCAGGTGTGTTCTCACCAGAGCCCTGCAGAACGGCAGAAGGACTTTTTTGCTCCTATACTCAACTCCCCTTGTGACGGTCAACGTGCCATTAGATTTCGTCACTGCCTGCGGTATCTGCATGCTTACTTTCAGTGACGGTTGAAGAGGGACACATAGGTTTCGGTGTACTTCCCTTTTTCCTAACATGACACCATTCAAATAGTACTCCGCCTTCCTTTCATTTTGACCAAAGTGGATAAACTCACATTTATCAACAATAAAATAATTTGCCATGCATCAGCCCACTTACTAAACCTGTCCAAGGTACACTGCATTCTGATAACGTCTTCCTTCCATTTCACAATGCAATCCAGCTTTGTGTCATCTGCAAATTTGCTAATGTTACTTTTAATCTCTTCATCCAAGTCATTAATGCATATTGTAAATATCTGCGGTCCCAGCACCGTACCTTGTGGTACCACAGCAGTCACTGCCTGCCACTCTGAAAAGGACCTGTTAATCATTACTGTTTGTTTCCTATCTGCTAACAAGTTTTCAATCCACTCCTGTACCTTACATCCAATACCATGTGCTCTAATGTTGACACTAATCTCCTATGTGGGACCTAATCAAATGAGGTTTGGAAGACAAAGTACACAAAATCCACTGACTCTCCCTTTAATATTTACAAAGTTACATCCTCAAGAAATTCCAGAATGTTAGTCATGCATGATTTCCCCTTCGTAAATCCATATTCATTCGGACCGATCCTGTTAATGCTAACCAAATGTGCCGAAATTTCATCTTTCATAATTGACTCCAGCATCTTCCCTTCAACTGATGTCAGGCTAATTCGCCTTACAATTCCCTGTTTTACCTATCTTTCCTTTCTTAAAACATGGGATAACATTATCTACACTACAATCCTCAGGAATTGATCCTGAATTTATACAACATTGGAAAATGTTTATCAATGAGTCCACGATTTTTGGAACCACCTCTTTAACTACGCCCAGAAGCAGACTATCAGGCTCTGGGGATTTATCAGTCAGCCCCATCAATCTACCTAACACCATTTTCTGCCTAATGAGAATTTCGTTCAGTTCCTCCGTTGCGCTAGGTCCTCTGGCCACTGTTACACCTGGGAGATCGTTTGTGTCTTTTCTAGTGAAGTCAGGGCCAAAGTACCTGTTCGACTCGTCTGCCTTAAATGAGCTTTGTAATACAGCACGTGGTGATTTAATTAATGAGTGCAAGAGGCCAAAATACAACAAGAATATCCTGCACTTCTCACTGAGGAGGGGGAGGATTGTCATAAACGCAAAAGAACAATTTTCCTTGGGGGCAAGGCACCCTTCAACAAATTTCCCACTTTGTGCGATCGAACATTTCTTCCAAATTTTCCCCATTATCTTTAACAAACATTGGAGACGAATTGAAAATTTTTGATATAACGTAGTGTCTACCCCTTGGTCCAGAAGAGGCTGATGACTTTGCAGTCTTGTTGATATTCTGGACCTCCTTTCACGTCAGCTCAGCCCCGCTTAGTGCTGTTGCATGGCATTTTACTTTGTGGGACATTTGGATTGAATTTTCGTCTCAGGTTCCTATGGCTATCGCTGTTTAATACCAGCTTTAAAACGTTAAACTACTGGTATCTATTTTGCTTTCACAGAAAGTTATTCTTTCCACACTATCTGCAACCAACAATTCTTCCGAATGCAAATCGACTGTGTCGTATTTGGTACTGTCGACCAGGTATGAATGGCATAGCTGGTCGCGAGAGATCGTATTCCATTGGTATGTTATTCATTGATTCACGTTATCAGATCCATATCACCAATTGCAGAAGGTGAAGATAGCGTTGAGTTGTAAGTCCAGCAGGGCGGAGCTTACATATCTGTGAAAGTGACCTATTCCTATTCCGAATTGGAAGTAGTCAACAACAGTCGCCAACGAGTGAGAAGCTTTTACTGCAATCAATGAATTGCCATCATTCCTAAGTGCTCTGCTTCATGCTTGTTGACATTCTTGAGGGAAGCAGTTTCATAAAATAGGTTAAACAGGTTTTCTCCAGTTTTCAGGAAATCATTCTGGACACGACGCACTATAAGATCAATTCGCAAAACTGGATAGGACCACAGAGGAAGAAAAATAATGAGTTTGTTCATTATGACGATGAAGACCAACACGAACAAGCAACCGGAACGAACCCAGCAGGTCGGATATCACCCGTTGAAACGAGCAAGGCTGAAGATCTAGAAAATGTTTGCCAGGAGTAAAACCAATGAAAGGAAAGATAAAGGGCTGGAGGAGGGAAAGCAGTGCAGTGAAGGTTCAGAAGTAATGTAAAGGAAAAACCCTATGAGTATCAGAAGAAGGCAGAATCATGAAAGCGGTGATAGGTAGCTGATGGAGGAGGCAGTGTGAATATGGGAGGGTGGAAGGGAGATGGAGTGAATTACTGGAAGTTGGAGAATGCGATGTTCATACCAAGCGGCTGGAGACTAACCAAACGGTATATGAGGTTTTTCTCCTCCAATCTGCGTTTGACCTCATTATGGCAGTAGAGGAGGCAATGTATGGACATATCCGACACGGGAAGTTGAAGAACATGAAGGTTCATATTCATGACAGATTTCAGCTGTCAATCTGCCCAGACTCTAGTTTCAGCAAACCCGTCCTCCTGTGTATGCCGGGGGAGAGCACGTATATGCCCATTCTGTTCCAGAAGTGAAAAGGCCACTCCAAATGATGCGGATTGTAATATCCTGAGTTATTCATTCTGCAGAAAATGAGAATCAATCGGAAGTTTGGAAATGTTAACAAGTACTCGGATCTTAATAGATCTAAAGTGAAATGTGAAATTGGATAGTGAGACAGGTGTTCATTCAGATCTTTGGAATGAGGAACGAGAGAATTGATTATCGTATTCACCGTCGTATTAACACAGTGCGGAGGACGGCTTAAGAAAACATTAGACACGCTATCCTTGCGATCTCCGAAAAACTAATTATCTCGAGGTGGGAAATTCTCAGTGCGTGAACATCTATAGTGAGAAAATAATACGTGTAAATACTGCTGGAGTAGCAGGCCCAAAGGGAAGGAGACAGATATGAGACTATGGATGGGAATTGAAAGTACAGTCACATACGTAGCGGACAAACAGCGAGTCAAACGAAGTAAACGACAGGTAGACAGAGCGGCTGGAGAGAGAGAGAGAGAGACAGAGAGAGAGAGAGAGAGAGAGAGAGAGAGAGAGAGAGAGAGAGAGAGAGAGAGAGAGAGAGAGAGAGAGAGAGAGAGAGAGAGAGAGAGAGAGAGAGAGAGAGAGAGAGAGAGAGAGAGAGAGAGAAAGGGCCGAGAGAGCGAGAGGCACTGAGGGGAGAGAGGTAGAGGGTGGGTTGGAGAAAGAGACTAAATGCAATAAAATAATAGAAATTAACAAAACAGCACATACATAAAAAAAGCAGAAAGAGAGAACAAAAATTGGGGGAGATATTGATGGCGAGAGGAAGTCAGAGAACTGGAGGAATAAAGATAACGAAAGCGATACAGAAAGAAAGGGAGTAGAAATAGACATGAGGATATACAAGGATATTGACATAGGCGGAAATTAAGAGAGGGCGAGAGAGTGTGAGGGAGAAGGGGATGAAGGAGGATGATTATGTTATCTTTCATCAAGGTGGAGAGAGAAGCGTGCCTGCCACAGAAAGTTAGGTTTTCAATTTTCGGTTAAATTAATCATTGAAAACTGACAGACAAATCATTGCAATATACATATTTGAAAGGGCATGCTACATTTCTTTCAACAGCCTCAGAAATGACCGACTTATGTGCTGGAATATGTCCGGTATTCACTAGATTGTCTGGGCAGGTTTTACGCTGAGCTGTTGAAAGATTGAAGGATTTCACGTAAATATTTTAGGAGACCCTATGTTGTATTGTCCCGTATACCTCCATGCCGTCGAACGCAACCTATCGTGGCGCATATACTCATAACGCCACACTGGGTATTCCTAATCTCAGTTAGCACTAAAGCAACAACAGATAGCGAATGAAGGAATGACAGAATATGAGCGCACAAACAAAGACGCACAAACACGAGCGAGTACTAATAGCGACAGACTTACAGATGCAGACACCGATGCGCAGAGAATGAAGCAGCAATGGCAAGTGTGGAAGGACAGAAACCGGGAAGCACAGATATTTATATACCAATATTCGGACAATCGCTTCACCAGAGAGAATTGCAGTTCCTCTGTGACGTAGCCAATTTATTTTAGCATTGTTTGACTCTAGGGAAAATCATGATATATGTGTAAATAACATATGTCTCAGTAACCGACCGAAGTTTCAGAATAGCCCTTGTAGTTATCGTAGCTTTGCTGAAAGTCGGCAAGAAGCATTTTTTTACTATTTGCACAGTGTACTTCTTTGGCATGTCGATTGACTGTACCACGGAAAATGTATTTTCGAGAGGTGCAAGCTTATGTCCTCAGAGGGCTGTCTCAGACATGGAACGGGGTGTGACGCTCTTTCCTGGAGGTACGTGGACCTGTCGCATCTGGGGCAATAGGCGGAGCCCTGTATCAGGAGGCAGTGCTCCAATTAGGCGCTTTCCATTTCCTGCCAATTATAGCACTTAAACAGTTGAATCGGAAACGTTCTAAATACTCGGCGATAACTTGTTCAGAAGAAAATCATTCAACCCATTCTTCATAAAAATAATGCGGAGTTTCGTCATCTGGATTGTGTGCGCAGCCTGCTTAACAGGTTTGTACACCGCAGAGAATGCAAATGCTTCTCGAAATTGAGTTCTGAAAAAAAAAAAAACAGGTCAATGTAACATTTTAGGTTTTGACATTATTTTTCAGAGACGTGTCATGGAAACTCTGTCACTCAGTCAATGTCACCACAAGTGAAGACAGAAGAAGGAGGCTGTGAGTTTCAGCTGCAACTATGATACTACATGGAGCGACTATATTTTATATTTGTACCAGCAAAGGCCAGAGCAACGCCTCGAGTACATACTGTACGAAAATACTTACGGAAGCAAAGATCAAGCCGATTTGCCAAAAGCCGCTTCAAATCCTCTCTGGACAATCGAAGAAATTTATTTAGTGTCACCATCTCGAAGCTGGAAATGAGCGACTCCGCAGTTTATTACTGTGCCCTAAGCCGCACAGTGATATATTCTAGTTAAATGCCCGTACAAAAATTCACATAATATAGAATCCATGGTTTGATCGCTGCAGCTAGATATATTTGTACACTCCTCTTATCATTGTGGTTTCACGCCACTAAGAGTACCTGTTTATGTTTCACTCGACTTTGTCTGTGAAGACTCAGCAATGGTGTAACCGCACCGCTGATTCCGATGTTGCAGTTGGATACAGACCCTCTGCTATCTCATTTAATTTGTGAAATTTCCGTTCATACCGCGAGAGAAATATGAGAGATAAAATTCAAAAAGAACTCACTCGGCATTGTCCCGGGAGGAGGGGGCAAAAACAACATAGGCTATATTATCCCTTTTCTGGTCTTTTAACGTTTGCTCTGGGATCATGAAAGTTGTGAGAGTTGTGCGCCCAGGCGTCTTGAACTTCCCACAGCTTCAACTGCAGTAGTGCTAATGCACGCAACGGTGTTAGCAGTCCGTGTTGCCCAAATGTAAATCGCCGTCTTCTATGTTTTGGTGACTTTTATGAAGATATAATTCCATGGATCCGAGTAGCAGACTCTTGCACCTACTTTCCGTTGGTTATCTCATGCTGTTTGTTGGTGAGTCTCATCATTGCCGTGTCTTCGACAGACTGACAATATTTTTGTTTGGGACATTATCGTATGGTCGTTTGTGAACCAAGCGTACAACAGTGGATTCAACACACATTATTTGGTGGCACCCGTGATAAAGATGCTGGAGATGGTAATATGTTGTGCATCCTGTTTATCTGTAGCTTGCTGATTTGGAAAAACTATCTTCGTGCCCATTTGCAGTTTGTTGGTTAGAAAAACAAGAATCGATTTGTACAATGTTGCATTAGTATACCTATAACGAGCATTAGGCTTCTGGCAAAGGTCTGAGTGGAAATAGTGTTGAATACCGAAGTGAAATGCAAAAACAACATTCTAACATAAATGTCCCTCTTTTGAAAACGCGATGCGGCCAGATGAATGTTAGGTATACTGGCATATGTCCCAGGGTCCTGAAGATATAACCTGTATAAAATCATATAGTCATAAACTACTTCGTCGTTTCATCCTGCACCCGGACCAAAACCCTCCATACGCCAGAATCCATGCCATTATAATCATTTTGCTTAGCATTGCAGCCGAGTTTACATGCACCATGCATGCTGGCAACTCATTACAAAATCTCACGACTTCTTACTGAAGAGGTTTCCTCTCGTGATTCATTGAAATTTTTGACATTTTACAATTAAAACATGACTGCCGTTGATATTCCCACCCAAGCTAAATGAATGTAATACTGATTGGGATACTTGACATTTCTGGAGTAGCTGACTTACGACTGCTCATGCATGTTGAGAATAACCTTGATCTATAAGCGCAGTACTAGGAATTAAAAAGATAAAATAAGATACTCAGCCTATAGAAACTAGAATGAAGGATGCCTCTGTGGGTAAATCATGAATCAGTAAGAACTTGTAGACACACGCTGAAGGATAATTCACGTGTCTTTTAAATAATTGATCATGCTGTCCGTGCGATGTTAAAGAAAGTTATGTGAAGTTGTTTATCTTGCTGTATGAATATGAGCTCTGTACAAACTGATAATCAGAGATTTGTTGGCGGTGGAGACTCCAGGATATCTTGTAAATAAACTCTTAAAACGAAACTCGAAGTCACCTATGTTCTTATTTAGTGTTTCCCACGACAATATCCTTCACAAAATCTGTCAAATCGCCTCTCATATATCAAAGTTCTGAGGAATAAAGCTCTAACTTATTCATCCTTTCCTCGTAACCCATGTCTTGCAGACCGGGAGACTGCTTATAAATATTCTTCGCACCATTTGCACCTTACTTACACCTTTCCAGCTAGATAGCTGACCATAACTGCAGAAAATTCGACAAATCGTCCCTCACCAAAGCCTGTACTACTTTGACGTACCATCCCCCTCCCGTAACATATATATTTTTGAAAGTTAATGTGTCAAATGTTTATTTTAAGTCCCAATCTACCTGTGGTACAACTTTCAAAGTATTAAGAACATATGATTCTGAATCCTTTACTTTATCAACCACATTTATCTGTTTCCTCCCGTTCACAGTGAAAGATTAACTTGGTTGTTGAAGTGGAAAACATTGCACCTGCCACTCTTCTTACCACTTTTCCAGCTGATCCAGGTCTCTCTACAATCCATGCTAACTTTCCCACACTCTCTATTAGACCCAAATCATGTCGTCCCAATCTTGTAGTCTTCGGCAATTTTTCAATGTCCAGTTAACAACATTGACAACCGGATTGTCGATATAGATTACACACAACACCACGGTGGTTCTCCCGTAATCGTAATGCTCCATCGGCGAGCAACATCTACTTTCGCTTTGTATATTCTCCCGCAAAGAAATGCCTTCACCAATTTAATACTAAACCTTCTTGATAACTTTCCCTGTGGGATTTGTCAACGGCCTTGATAAAGGACAATGTAGAACCATCCATTGACTTGCCGTCATAAATATTTCTGGTATTTGACTTGAAAAGCTCCATAATATTGTTGGGACACGACCTCCCAAGAATGAAGGACATTCAGTTATCGGATCTCTGTAGGTGTCTGTTCAAATGACTGTAAAGCCGGACATATAATAATTATAATAAAAAAATCTCTCTGAAGCAGATCAATTCTGTCGTTCAAAATATTGTTTACTGGCCAGAGTGGTCAATGCAATTCATGGCAACTGAGTCAATGTTGCCTGGCTGTAGTTGTTTAGTCGTTTAGTTTCAATATTTTTATCTGTTTGTTACTGGGATGATGGCGGATGATCCAGAATCTGAATAAGTGAAGTTCTGAAGGTGGCCGTAAAGATATCAGTGAGCAAGTGTGCACACACCCTGACTACATGACCTGAGACGTGTTCTTGCCAGGTCGCATGACTCACAGAAAGTGATATCTGCTTTATTCCTTCTGATGTCAGCTAATGCTGCTTCTGTGAAAACAGCGCTTTGGGCTTTTAGTATGGAGTTTACATCTTTGTCACCCGTTATGGAGTAGCGTGATATGCAAGAGAGTAGAGTAACAGTGTTTATAAAGGGCAGCCTGAACTGGAGAATGGATTTGGATTAAACATAACTTGGAGCAGGTTACGGGAAATTGGAGAAATCAATGTTCATGCCATCATTTTAGACTCTACTCAAACCGAATATGGGATGTTGCCTTAGTGTAGCAGATAGAGGACATGAAATCTCGTTGGAATGGATTTGGTAATTAAATTCAAATTATTGGGATACTGTTTTAGACCCGAGCAAATTTGTACGAAAACGTGGCTCCAGAACATACGTCCTTCCTTCCCAATGTTTTGCACATCGTATCATAAACACTGCATATAGTGAATAAGACAAGAAGATGAAAGAACTAAGGAGGAAATTTACACCAATTTGGCACACAGAGCTTGCTCCGCTATTTCCTGATGGCTGATCCATTTCTCTTCTCATTCGAAACACCGTTATTCACCTCATATCCCCTTTACCCTAACCAAACAAGAATCCATCTACGTCTGTCTTAAATGTAGTTACAGATTTGGCCTAAGCAGATATATGTTGCAATGAATTCCACAGTTTCACCAATCTCGGGCCTACGAAATCCAGCTCTTCTCCGTTCAAGTAGAACGCCCATGCATTTGAGTCTCTTTCTCATTTCCTCTTTTGTCCAATAATCTCATTTTATTATCAGGCCAGCCTCCTGTAGGGAAGCCAATTCTGAATTAACATAGCCAAGTTTAGATCGATGCATATCTTTCCGATAGAGGATGCATTTGTGAATGATTTTAAGAGAATCCATGCACGCCTCATACTCCTCGTGCATTGAAACGCAGCTCACACTTAAAATATAAAACTTTGTTGTTACGGATCCGCAATTTGGACACAAGACAGTGGGATAACGTAATGGACGTGAGTGGGAAGATCTAATGGTCCTGAGAGTGGAATGATGCAATTGTCTCTTGACATTGTGTGATGCGCTCTCACGTGATGCAATTTCAAAACCGTTTTTAAACAAACCCGCCGGTTTGTGATGCAGTTCGCTTTTTTATTGTTAATGCAACGTTGTTGCTAATGTCGAGGTGTGAGGCTGCACCGGTTCCTGTTTGTTGTACGTTCTTTATTTTTCCATGGCTATTCAGTATCAGAGAGTGAAGGCATTAATGGAGTTATCCAGTTCAAACGATTGGTTAAAGTTCATACAGTTCAGCGTTTTGCGGAATGAATAGACTTTTGAATTCATTCAGGAATTGTGGCATGCATATTTGAATTGAGCCCTTGTAAATTCAGGGAGGATTATGTAGTGACCACCCACCAGTCAAAAACGTCAGTTCGTTTCGATTTCCTCGTGATTTCTGCGAACAAGATATCTCCTGGCTGTTGAATCGGCAGATCGTCTATATTTCGAAGGGAATAATTTGTTTCGTTGAAGTCTTTCCTTACTGACTGTATAAATCAGACGGTCTTTTGAATTTAAACGCTACAAGTCTGTGCTTGGATGAAAACCCGTTCAGAACAGTTTATAAGTTAGAATGTTTGTGCACCTAAGTGTTAATTTCCGGGCAAGTTAGTGAGTTTGTTTACTCTTCTATGTTTGAGCAGAGGTTAATATATCTCGGTATTTTTTGAAACCCTGTCTCAGTTTTATCTTCATTGCTTCTGCATTCGGAACATTGTGCCTGTACTTGTTTAAATTTACAAAAGTCCATACTCCAGTATTTTCAGCTGAACACAGTCGAGTCTGCCCTGATAAGCAGACTTTGAGCATCTATATAAGTATCTCCTGCATCCTTTTCACACAACTGCCTCCATCTGAACTACAGCGACTAGAAATTCGGGAATTACTGTTGGCGCCGTCCTGCAATTAGTACAGTAGTACCATATATTGATCTCAATATCGCATTCTCTGATGCCAAGCAGGGCACATTACTTCTTTTGAGTCCATTCACACATGTCTCCACATCCAAGAAAATATGCACTTTTCCCCGCAATGCGTCTGCTCTATGAGTTCAACCTACCACGTACCAGGTAATCGCTAGCCTGGTATATCTTATTGAAATGCTTCTCATCCCGCTTATGTACATTGAAATCGAAATGTGTTTCTTTGTTTGCCCACCAAAAGCACGGAAATGTCGATTTCGGAAGAGCGAAGAGGATTGAACTGCCAATTATTTCCAATATATTACCTTCTGCGTTTTTAAGTGCAGCTCCTAACCACAGCCAGTTGCTCAAGCATGGAATCAACCGGCCTCAAGCAATCTGCTCCAAGTTTTCACTTACGTTGATGCCGTGCCCTATTTAGTATCTTATCTCTCCTTATTTGCGGCGCATCGGAGTTGATATTGTTTGCTTTATTTGTAGAATATCGGTTATTGTTATAACGTCTCCACTGGTCTGCTATTGATATATAGAAGCAGAAGTAGGATAGTTGAAACATCGAGTCTGCTGCCCCATGCAATAATGTCAGATTCAATTTTCCTCGCAGCTCCAGTCTTCTGTCTTCTGCCTATTTCGCCACATATCCTGACTAATCCTATCACATATAAATATTTGCCTTAAACGTGCAATAAAGTCTTGCCCTCCACAACTGCTTGTTGCTAAGATTTAGAGAGTCATGGCTCTCTGCTGGAACAAATTCCTCCTTATTTTCTTTCTAAAAGGAGACCCTAATTCTGAGGTGGGATGTTCTGGTCCTCGATATTCCCATCAAGGAAGGCAACTTCTCTATATCCAATCCATGAAGGCTTTCACCATTGGATAGATTTCAATGTGATAACCGCTCGACCTTCCGATTCCTGTGACGATGCACACAGAATCATTAAACGCTCCTTATATTGCAAGGTTTTCAAACCTGAAATGATTTTCGTGAACGTAGGCTGAGCCCTTCCCAGTTTGAATGAATGAATGAAATTTTATTTCGGTCAGTACAAACAAAAAAAAAAGTATCACTTTCAACGTTTATTTCATAACAATGATTTCATAACGCAATATTCAACAAATTATAATAAAATCTTTTAAACAGACCGAAAGGGTTCAGGCTGAACCTGTAGCTTATTGCGCCCGACGCCTCTTACTTACCAAGGGTAATTGATAAGTTTGCGGCCTAATGTAGAAGGCGTCGAATTTAGAAAACTTAGCACATTGTAACCTCCTACCAAATTCCAAATCCAAGTCTCAATTATTTACATTACCCCCATTCTTGTTCAAATCAATTACATTATATTTGTCCATTAATTGTTAAGTGTGGTACATTAAAAAAATCTTACTATAACTGTTCCATGGATCCACACCTCTGACTGAAATACAATGTTTATTTTTTAACATTTCATCTTAACCTTTGGTTTTCAAATATACATGTTTCTCCTAAATCATGTTGACTTCCTCTCCTTTTAACAATTTTGGATACCTTGTTTTAATCGTACTTTTTTTACTTTAGACATAATTTGTATTATTTCAAAATCTACGAAATCTCTAAATTCTAGTGTGTTCAGTTGAAATAATGGATTTCACTGGATTTCAAATCAACCGATTTTGTCCTATCCTGCTTGCTATATCCTCAAAGGATACGAACAACATTTTTAGGCAGATTTCCTCCATGACAAATCCCCGCCTACCACTTTTTATTTTTGTAATCGTTTGCATCCCAGTTCACCCGCAACCCAATTCTCCTCAATCAAATCAATCATCTTCCTAAACACTGATGTATGACGAACAGGGCCTGTAATTTCCAATACTCTGCCATTCCCCTTGTTCAAAAGTGAAGTGGCATTTTCAAGGTGTTGACTTCCAAAAAACTGTACAGAACATAATAAT